>NW_027506945.1:280000-287500 GCF_052324685.1 Brachyhypopomus gauderio
TGTGATCTGGGGGAGGGGCTCCTGGGGCGGGGCTGTGATCTGGGCCTCCCTCTCTCTCTCCTCTGCCTGCACACGCAATTCCTCTAACTCAGCCTGCAGGGAGGAGAGACTGGAGCAGGCGGCCTGGAGGTCTGACACACGCACACGCGCACACACACACACACACACACACACACACACACACACACACACACACACACACACACACACACACACACACACAC
Source organism: Brachyhypopomus gauderio (assembly GCF_052324685.1). Taxonomy (NCBI): domain Eukaryota; kingdom Metazoa; phylum Chordata; class Actinopteri; order Gymnotiformes; family Hypopomidae; genus Brachyhypopomus; species Brachyhypopomus gauderio. The sequence continues at coordinate 280,225 of NW_027506945.1, forward strand.
ACACACACACGTTAGAAGTTGAAACTATTGTAAGCAAATAAAACTAATGCAGGTGAAGGATTGGTGAGTTCCTTTTCAATTAAACATCTCACCTTTCTAGTTTCAACACACAAAAATATCAAATATAGTCACGTCTGGAAACCAGAGTCCATACAGTTCTACTTTAAAACGGACAGTTCTGATAAAAAAAAAATAAAATTAAACACAAACAACAACTCATTGACATTGGTTGGTACGTGCCACTTTCTACAACGGCGGTGACATCAAGGTATTAAACTGAAGTGTTTGTTTGAAAACAGAAGGTGTTTGTGTGAAAACAAGGAGGTGTCAGTTTGAAAACAGAAGGTGTCTGTCTGGAAACAGAAAGTGTCTGCTCTTCCCTTTCTGAGGCAGCTACCATACTGGAAATCACCATCACCGTGAAGCTTCACGCTCGGATATCATCTGTTGTGCCTTTTTTGTGGCATTTTTTAGTTTGTGTCCTCACAAACTCAAAAACACACACACACAAACCAAGCAAAAAATACCAGTGGTGGTCATTTCAGATCAGTTTGATTTTTAATACCATGACCTGAAAAAGAATGTAATTCACCATTATAACTAAGAGAATATTCATTTTCCTATAGGACACAAAAACATTTAAAAACATTTTAGAAGGAGAAAACGTAGTGGGTGTTAGAGAACGGTGTGACAGCGCCTCCTCTGACAGAAAGAGGAATTGCAGCTCTGACACATTTAGAGTAGCTAAACAATGACTGGACTACTGCAGTGTGGAGCTGACGGAGGCAAGGCCTCTACCGCACCCTCAGAAAAACACAAAAACCCTGCCGTGTGTCTACACGTACATGTGAGGGCGTCTACCTCAAAGACCTCTGGCCCAAGGATTTATCTTCACTGTCACAACAAGAAGAAGTATGATGTTTGGAACAACACAACACAGTTGTTGGAGTCAACACAATGTCATGAGTTATAATTCGTGTGACACTGTCTGTCCTTTACACACAGAATGTGACTGTAGGCTTAAACACACACACCCCCAGCTCCTCCAAACACTCCTTTATTCTGTACGGTGTGTGATGTGTTCCCTGGAGGCTTACCCTCTCTTAGGCCACTTAGCTCCGCCTCTTTCTTGGCCACCTGCTCAGTGAGCTCACGCATTTCCTGCTCCGCCTTCTGTAGAGACGCGGACATCTCGCCCACCTATCAGAAACACAGCAGACCGAATGACCCAGTGGACCTGGGGGCGGTTGGTGACAGGTGGTACATGGCACTGAGTTCACTTCTCTCAGCTTGTCATTGTTTGGATTCAGGAACCTCTCGGTTCTCTGTGGCAGTGAGGGTGTGATCTACCCATCTGTGTCATGGTGTGGAGATGGTGTAGAGGTGGTGTAGAGATGGTGTGGAGATGGTGTTGAGGTGGTATGGAGGTTATTTGAAGGTGGTGTGGAGGTGGTGGACATAAGCACCTGCTGCTGGAGTTCCTCTCGCTGCTTCCTCGTTTCCTCCAAAGCTTTAGCGATCTCCACACTCACCGTGTGCCTGCTGCTCAGCTCAGTCTAACACACACACACACACACACACACACACACACACACACACACACACACACACACACACTTTTAGCCTGCTGTCTGTCTGCTTCTCAGCTGGACCTGTATCACACACATACACTTGGACCCGTACACGGCAGGAGAAACACACACACGGATGAAACACACACACGGCAGGAGAAACACACACACGGCAGGAGAAACACACACACACGGATGAAACACACACACACGGATGAAACACACACACACGGTTGAAACACACACACAAACGGTTGAAACACACAAACGGTTGAAACACACAAACGGTTGAAACACACAAACGGTTGAAACACACACACATGGATGAAACACACACACATGGATGAAACACACACACATGGATGAAACACACACACGGATGAAACACACACACACACGGATGAAACACACACACACACACACGGATGAAACACACACACACACGGATGAAACACACACACACACGGATGAAACACACACACACACGGATGAAACACACACATGGATGAAACACATGGACTCACAGACCCACACAAGCGTTCAATAAGGGGGTTGCCATGCTCTAAGCAGTGTGTATATGTGTCAGTGCGAGCAGTGTGCATGTGTGAATTACGCCCGTGTGTGTGTGTGTGTGTGTGTGTGTGATGCTCACTCTGGCATGTTCCAGCTCTGCTGTCAGCTTTTCCATAGCACTCTCCATCTCAGCCCTGCTCTTCAGCATACAGACCTTCTCATCTTCCCACAACCGCTACACACACACACACACACACACACACACACGCAGAGAGAGGGCACAAAGTAAGACAGATAAGCAGATAAGAGACAGATTCAGGGTTCAGATAAATATTTCATCAGCAGCTATACAGATGTCTCAACACACACACACACACACACACACACCCTGCTGTCCTGGTGTGCTCTGATCTGCGTGTCTCTCTCCTGTTGGAGAGTGAGCAGCTCCTCCTCCATCTTTGCCACTTTCTCCAGTCCCCTCTGTCTTTGGGTGGAGACCTGATGGTGCAACCTCTCCCTCTCCTCCCACTCCACCTGCTGTAGGGGTCAAGGGCAAAGGTCAAGGGCACCGCCCTCACACTTAGGCACAGTTATACAAGAAGGCCGTGGAAGGTCACGGAGACGGTGATGGCGTAACGCAGGTGATGGGTGCCGTGAGCACCGTCGTCTGGGCAACTCCCTCCAGCCGTGGCGGGATCCGTCTGGCTTACCAGTCTGTTCCTGTCGGCCTCCGTCTCCTCCACCTGCTGCTCCAAACCCGCCAGTCTGTGGGCGGAGTCGGCCAGTCTCTGCTCCAGCTCGGCTATCTGAAGCAAAAACGCATGGCAGTGTGAGCACGCAGGGCTCCGCGAGGTCGGGTCAGGGGTCAGGGGTCACAGCAGACAGGACCTCACCTGCACGTCCGTCCTCTCCCTGTAGGATCTGGACGAGTCGTCTTTGTGTCTCAGCAGCGTCTGGAGCTCAAACAAGCTGGAATTCTGCTTGGAGATCTGACACACGCAAACATGTAGACAATCACTGCAAACGTTACACACCAACAGCCTCAGAAACACCGTAAGATGATGGAATGAAAACCTAAATGAATGAATGTCATTCAACACAACACAGAAGGAGGGGAACAAATGAACAAGTAAAATGAGTCTACGAGTATAGGTCACCTGTGTCTGGAGGGAACACACCGCTGCTGTGTGATTGGTTCGCTCTTCTTCAAGCTCCGCCCTCACCTCCTGTAACCTCTGCTCTAGTGAGGACTTCTACACACACACACACACACACACACACACACACACACACACACACACACACACACACACACACACACACACACACGTAAATGTCACTCGACAACAGCGGTGAGACAAAGAAACGAAAGGAAAAATGAAAAAAACAAATGAATGAATAAAAGATAAGAACAAACCCAAAGACAACTTGAACGCATGAATGAGAACAGATGAGTGTAAAGACATAGTGATAAGTCACCTGTGTCTGGAGGGAGTTAACTGCTGCTGTGTGATTGGCTCGCTCTTCTACAAACTCCGCCCTTACTTCTTCTAACCTCTGCTCCAGTGAGGACTTCTACACACACACACACACACACACACACACACACAAATAAAGAAACACATACAAACAAACATATACACAATAAAAACATGTCCAGGGATGATGAGCTACATTTTCAGTATTACAGTGTGTGTGTGTGTGTGTGTGTGTGTGTGTGTGTGTGTGTGTGCACCCTTCACACCTCCTTCAGCAGTTCGTTTAAGTGCTCATCCTGGGAGAAGTTGGCCTCCAGTCTCCGCTCCAGTGAGCGGGCTTTCTCCTGCAGATTGGCCAATAGCCGCTCTCGCTCCTCCGCCATCACTGCAGCCTAACCAATCACACGACTCCATCTGTAGTCATACTGAACCTGACAAATTCACTTCACCACGCAACAGAGTTGTTATAGGTCACCAGAGCAGAGCCACCGACCCAATGTTAGGGGGCGGGGCTAATAGCTTACTCTCCTGCTGTAAGGGGGTGGGGCTAACACACCTTACTCTCCTGCTGTAAGGGGGTGGGGCTAACACACCTTACTCTCCTGCTGTAAGGGGGTGGGGCTAATACACCATACTCTTGTGCTGGAAGGGGCAGGGCTAACACACCTTACTCTTGTGCAGTAAGGGGCGGGGCTAACACACCTTACTCTTGTGCAGTAAAGGGCGGGGCTAACACACCTTACTCTTGTGCAGTAAGGGGTGGGGCTAACACACCTTACTCTTGTGCAGTAAGGGGCGGGGCTAACACACCTTACTCTTGTGCAGTAAGGGGCGGGGCTAACACACCTTACTCTTGTGAAGTAAAGGGCGGGGATAACACACCTTACTCTTGTGCAGTAAGGGGCGGGGCTAACACACCTTACTCTTGTGCTGTTCGTGTTGCAGTTTCAGCTCACTGTGCTCAGTCTGCAGGGAGTCCAAGGACTTCTGTACAGATCTGGCAACACTCTGTGCCTGTACACACACACACACACACACACACACACACACACACACACACACACACACACACACACACACACACACACACACACACACACACACACACACACACACACACACACACACACACACACACGTGCACAACAGTGTAAATGAAACATAGCTGTTATGTTAACCTCTAAAGCCCTAAAGAATAAATACAACAGTACAGAATAACTGAACAGTGCTGGTGTTCAGTTAAGCTGACTATCACGTTGCCTTTCTGAGCCAGTCCACAACTGTGTGCACAACTGCAGATGTGTGTGTGTGTGTGTACCTTCTGGAAGTCCTCGGACACCTGCTGAATGAGTTGCTGGAGCTCCTGCTCTCTGGCCTCCAGGTCTGAAACCCTCCTCTCTGCCTCCTCCTTTTCACCCAGCAACTCATCTCTGAGGGAGAGAGAGAGAGAGAGAGAGAGAGAGGTAGACAGAAAGAGAGAGATAGTGTTACAGAAATGCTGAAACTCTGCTTTCTCAGACAGTATTTTTAAACATAGCGTGAGACCAAACGAGGAAGTTTGAGGTCACCCTTCAGGTCAAGAGGACTAGACAGGGAGAAGGTGGGAGTGGAGATGTTCCAGACAGGTCACATGTTCCAGACAGAAGACCTGTGCTCGGTAAAGAGCACGTTCCCCTTAGAGTGCAAAATTTATTCTTACATTCCTATATCTGGTACTTATATATATATATATATAATCCTGACATTTATGACATACAAGTCATATGACTTTGTAATGACTTGTTGCACATGATCAACCAGCCAGCCCTCATTGAATATAAGGACTGGCGGTATGAGCAATAAACTAGAGTGATTTCGGTAAAGTAACCGTCCTGTGTGTGTTGCTTTCACTGACTGTCACTCTCCGAGCTCGTAACTCGTAACTTGTGACGGAGAATTTCCACAACAATTTTGGCAACCACGAAGGGACCTCCTGAGTGAAGATCTGTCTCTTCAGAGAAGGTACTTCACCAGCGAGGTTTACGAATCAATAAGGCAAGTGTGAATGCAGGTCATTCGGACGCCATAGTGAACATCCACGGTTGGTGGATCAAAATAAGGAAGAGAGTAGGGCCACCGATACTAAGACAGGATAGTCTAGTGTCATAAAATCTGAGTTGCAGCGAGGCTGGCTGAGCGCTCATGGTGACGACCATTATTAGCCTAAGAGAATAACTAGACGAGGGTCGTTATTCTCCTAGTGAAAATCGTACCAGTACGAGGAGAAGTAGGCACACAGCACAGTAGTCCGTGACGAGTGCAGCTCAAGAACAGGCCGAAATGTAATCCTAAACTACATAAGGTCTCTCGGTAAGAACAGTAAAAAGGGGAACAGAAACACAAACAATATAAGGGGAAGCCTGAGGATGTTGCAATGAAATATATCACAAATTGTGGCTCAGAAATTGTTGAACAGTTCTCAAAATGGGTTTCAGATTTTGGTTTTTCAGCCAAAGGAAATTTCCATGCCAGTAGACAGAAAGAGAGAGATAGACAGAAATAGACTGTGGAAAAATTCAGATTCGCCAAAATATCACAATAAAATTTATTAATCCTCCCCAAATATAAAAAATAACCCACTGAGAGACAGTGGGTAACACTCTACTCCAACAAGCACACACATGCACACACACACCTCTCACTGTAGGTGCTAAAATAATAAAATAAGTTATTCTCTGCATAAAGTTTGATTATGTAGGAGGTTTGATAACTTTAATCGTAAGAATAGGTAATATGTGTAATGATGGCACTAATGTATGTAATGATGGCAGTAATGTGTGTAGTTGTGGTAGTATTGTGTGTAATGATGGCAGTAATGTGTTTGTAATGATGGCAGTAATGTGTGTATAGTGATGGCAGTAGTGTGTGTATAGTGATGGCAGTAGTGTGTGTATAGTGATGGCAGTAATGTGTGTGTAATGATGGCAGTAATGTGTGTGTAATGATGGCAGTAATGTGTGTGTAATGATGGCAGTATTGTGTGTGTAATGATGGCAGTAATGAGTGTGTAATGATGGCAGTATTGTGTGCAGTATTGTGTGTGTAATGATGGCAGTATTGTGTGTGTAATGATGGCAGTATTGTGTGCAGTATTGTGTGTGTAATGATGGCAGTATTGTGTGTGTAATGATGGCAGTATTGTGTGTGTAATGATGGCAGTATTGTGTGTGTAATGATGGCAGTATTGTGTGTGTAATGATGGCAGTATTGTGTGTGTAATGATGGCAGTATTGTGTGTGTAATGATGGCAGTAATGTGTGCGCAATGATGGCAGTAATGTGTGCGTAATGATGGCAGTATTGTGTGTGTAATGATGGCAGTAATGTGTGCGTAATGATTGCAGTAATGTGTGCGTAATGATTGCAGTAATGTGTGCGTAATGATGGCAGTAATGTGTGCGTAATGATGGCAGTAATGTGTGCGTAATGATGGCAGTATTGTGTGCGCAATGATGGCAGTATTGTGTGCGCAATGATGGCAGTATTGTGTGCGCAATGATGGCAGTATTGTGTGCGCAATGATGGCAGTAGTGTGTGCGCAATGATGGCAGTAATGTGTGGGCAGTGATGGCAGTAATGTGTGCGTAGTGATGGCAGTAATGTGTGCGTAGTGATGGCAGTAATGTGTGCGTAATGATGGCAGTAATGTGTGCGTAACGATGGCAGTAATGTGTGC
>NW_027506945.1:292500-302500 GCF_052324685.1 Brachyhypopomus gauderio
CGGCGCGCAAGCGGTTAGCACAAGCGGGCTAGCTGGTTTATCCCGGGTTAGCGTCCCTGACGCAGACCAGCGCCGCGCGACAGGGACCACGTCAACTAACAACGACGGAACTAACGACCATAGTTTTGGTTTTGTTTCTTTTTTTCAAATTGTGTAGTGATCCGATATCGTCTCCGTGTGTTCCGCGTCGGTGTTTACGTGGACGCTGGCAGTGTTTTGTCGAGCTAGCCTTCGTGCTAGCCTGCGAGCCGACGTCACCACGTACACTCCCAGTCGGCAGACGCGTCCTGACGTTCCGGAGGCGACGGCGCCGCCCTCGCGGTGTCTCATTGGTTGGCGTCGAGACTCGGGGAGGCTTGATTTGCGCTTCTTACTGCCAATCACAGAGTCACGCTTACAGACGGCAGAATCAGATGATTCTTTGTCCACGTACGTGAATTGTTCCGATTAATCGGCGCGGTGCAAATGCGGGTGTTTTTAGATGACATGACTTTAGAAGATCGGCGTGTAGACGTTTGTAATGTTTTAGTGTTTCCATTTAGCCGTTCAGCTCTCGAGGAGACTCACATTGCACATGCCGTTAAAGACAAAGAAAACACAAAACTAAATCGAAAAAGTGAATTAAAAACACTGAGCTGAAAAAGGCAACAAAGTTGTTACTTTTTGCGTACTCCATCTAGAATTATAAGATTTATTTCCCCACAGAGTTACAATTGCAGCCTCTGCTGGTTAAACAAATAAATGCAGCGTGCATAATCACCAATAACAAATCCGACGCTCTTTATTCTTTCAGCTTTTCTTTCAACACAGAAGAACGAGAAACAAACGTGAACGCTCAGATGTGACCTTTGTAAAAAAGACACACGTGACCTGGAGTGTAATAAACTTATTATTGACGTTCGTCTCTAGTCGATGTCTACTTGGTAATGGTGTTAAACGCACTGTCTAGCGTGGTACATAGTCAAGCCTACAGATGGCGCTACATATCTTACTTTTAACCCAAGAGACGACGCAATTAATGAAGACTTATATTGTCTTGGCAAAGGCATCCTGCACAAAATCCTGCATACAGTCAATGTGACACGGGTGTTTTGACAGAAACATATATTTGTAATATTATTAAAGAATCATTGGTGTACTGTAGGTGATATGAAGATGATGAACAACGTTCTCTGATTGGTTTAATCTCGGAGACTACAGGAACCGGCCTTATATATGCGGACATTTAAACCCTTTAAGAAGCAACACAGCAGTAGGTAATGACTATATTCAGACAAAGTGTTCTTCGAGAAAATGGAAGTGGAAATGTGAATGTAAAAGAACGGATTCATCAGCAGTATGATGCTGGTGACTGTTTAATAATCTTGCTCTTGGTCACGTTAATCTTCCTTGAATGAGAATAATAAATGTTTAGTATTCAATTTTAGCATTCCTTTGTTATTATTGTACATTATTTTATTATTGTACAATTAATAAAAAGGCATTAGACACAGAGGTATGAGATAGATCATATAAATACGTGAAGAAAAACGTTGTAAGGGGTAAAAACAGGCCCATTAAATACACGCCATTAAAAATAATGATATAGTACTATTGTTCTTTGTGTAAATTTTTCGCCATAGAAACATATTCAGTGTTAGCTTTGCCTTTAAAAATAAAACCATATAAGAATATGTCACCCAGATTATGCGTTACTACTGCATTACAATTACTTTATGATTCTGGAGTTACAACTAAGCGAGATTTCGACTATCGGGCATATGAAAGGATCTAGCGTTTGACTTTGCATCACAACGCAGTATCGATTGACCAATCAGACGGCTCACCGATACTACAGCGAGGAGATTTTGACCGCAGCAGTGAACCGACCCTCTCTGCCGATTGGATAAATATTCTGCCTGTCTGTTACACATCCTTATTACGACAGGTCGGTGTAGACCAAACACCTTGCGGTAGATTTATAGCCATTGAGAAAAAGGACTTCTTTCTCCTGGACATGGTGGAGTAGGTGGCAGCTGAACGGACAAGGTTTGGAAACCAACTGGATCTGGAGTAACCCAATGGAAATTGGAGGACAAAGGCCGATCGAAGCAGCCCCGTTCGAGGAGGTGTTCGTGGAGCGTTGAGATGATCATGTGGTGGATTGTCCTAATGATGTTTACATCTTCAGCTTTTCCATTCATCGTGTCTGTCTGCGTTGGCTTATCCGAGGCGGCTCCCGGCGTGAATTCACACGATGCGGTACCTGTACCGAGAGAACCTCGCGGAATAGCCGCGGAGTCTTCGTGGTATCTGAACGTAACCCGGGTGGGTGTTGTCGCATTACCCGGGTTATCACCGGCGCCACCGATCGCTCCCACCAGTCCCGATCCCCCTCCAGCAGAGCCCACCACGCCGCCCGGAGAGCCCGTGGACGCCGCGTTCAGCAGGCGGAGGGCAGGTGCCACAGCGTCTGCCCAGTCCAAAAGACTCCAGACCACAGTGTCTGATAAGGTTCAGAAAGCAGGCGTCATGCCAGAGGTTATTACAACCTCCGATGGTTCCCAAGGTACGTGTGATTATGTGAAACGCATTCATCGCGCCGCAACCAGCCGTCTGCATACGAGCGCGTTTCTTTTGTCACGCGATCTCATTGTTTTTACGCCCGTCCTGTCATTCCGCCTATGTGGGATAATAGGACAGGCCTGCGCTCTCGGCATCGGGAACGGGATTAATACTGCACCCGGGCTGCTTTCATTGATACGTGGTCGCTGTGGGTCTTTAATAAGGCACAGCGTTCTTGGAGGCCTTAGTTCACCTGCCCGTCGCGCGCTCAGGTGGGCCATCTGGACCACGGAGGTGCAGCGGCGCGCGGACATGTTGCCTATTGAATTATCGATCCACGTTACATTGTTATACACTGGAGCTTCATGTGTTACGCATCGCATGAGTTTGGCCGTTTCTTTCCTTTTCATCTTTGACATGAACATTTCTTAGTAGCTTACACCGAGCCCGTCCCTGCAGATCGTCTTATACGAAGCTTGGCGTGGCGGATTGTTAATTGTTACTCATAAAACCACAACAATAATGATCAGTTATCAGTTATGCTAGCTGTGACGTTCAGGAAGTACTGTGAGACACAGAAGTAAAAAAAACGGAAAGATACAGTACAATTGATAATGTTTATTGAGTAAAGGTTCAGGTCATTGAAATGGACGGAGGGCAAAGATCAGGGTTTTAACATGGAGAATGCTGCGTATGTCTGTGTGTTGTTAGCATCCGTTAAGGAGGCGCCAGCAGAACGAGTTGCTGAGGGGCTCCTGCTCTCCTCCTCCTCCTCCTGCTCTCCTCCTCCTCCTCCTGCTCTCCTCTAGGTGCAGGAGGGGGGTAGCCTTAGGCAGGGATCTGAACCAGCACACCACCCTCGTCCAACCCGTAGCCTGACTGGTCTTGAAACAGCCTTGGGGTGGTGGTGGGGGGGGTTGAGGGTGTTTGGGGGAGGCATTACAGCTGAACATTACCCACAACCCTGACCAGGGATTTAACTGCTATTGTCCCTGTGGTATGAGATCATAATCTGGAGACAATCGCAGTAAAAGCCCCGAGGGAAAGTCGTCCTGCCAGCCGCCCGAGCGTTCACAGGGTCGCCACACACCGTGACATAGCCCGAGCCGTCCTGGAGATCAGAGATGGCCTTCTGTGGGCATCACACGGGGAAACCTGTTCCTGAAGGTGCTTTTAATCAGCAAAGTGAAGATTTGCCCTCGGTTACATGAAGATTTCATGCATGTTCAGAGAGGCAGGTGTTGGATGTCAATGTCAGCGGTTCGTGTTGTCAGGGAAAACAGGCCCTCCCTTGTACCTCTGAGAAATCATGTGACTGCAGGAGTGTCCAGTGACAGCATCTCACATTCCCACTGCTGAGATGATGCACAGTACCAGAGTTTGGCTCAGCTCAAACATTTCTGTTGCATTACCATATTTCCATGACACAGCTAGTCTGAGAATGACTAGACAAATTATGATTTTGTGTTTAACTTGTATATGAAAAGCCTTGCAATTTGTACTGTGGTGTGTGTCTGTGTGTATTTGAGAATAAAAGTGCATTGATGAGGGTGTGTGTGTGTGTGTGTGTGTGTGTGTGTGTGTGTGTTGTGCAATATGTCACAACACTCCTGTCTTGCCTGATGGCCTTTTCCACAGTCGTATACTGAAGCCATGACTGTGGGCTCCTACCTGCTATGAACTGGTCCCTTACCCTCGTCCTCACCCTCACCCAAACTCGTGTGTGTCATGGCCGCAAATTCACAACCGTCCTTTCTTTGCTGCTAGCGCTGCTCAGAGTTCACGACTAAATCTCCACCAGAGCCGTTCTACATTTAGCCGCTGCTTTGGTTTTGCAAATAAGCTGGATGACTGCGTGATGGACGGATCGCGGACATGGTGGATGTGGATGTGACTGGCTGACTGTGGACGGAGGGTTGACCATAAACGCGTGGCTGACCGCAGACGCCGGGCTGACTTTAACGCTGTAACGTGAGGCTGGCCTCCTCTTCCTCCCACTGGTTCTGCTTGGTTCCGAGGAAGAGGAGCTCCATTCTAACCTTGCTTGTGTGCACAAGTGTTTAAGGTGTCAGATGAGATGTGTGTGTGTGTGTGTGTGTGTGTTTAGGGGGATTGTAAGCGGATTATCTGGGCCCCCGCCAGCCCCGTGGGCCCGTGAGGTGTTTATTCAGACTCTCCATCTGCATGTGGTGCGGTGACCTAACGATCGCGCATACAAATGACACGATTCACGTCCGTCTGGCGCTCTGTCTGGTGAGCCATCGTGTTGAGTCTGGAGAATTGCATTGTGGGAAACCTAAAGGTCTTGTTATTGATCACGAGCTGCAGGAAGATGGATCTTGGCTGTGTTCGTGTAGTTCTTCCTGTATCATGGGGCAGAAGGGCATGATGGATAACTGTTCATCTTAATTACGTTTGATGGGTAAGGCAGGCGGAGGGTTGAATGGTACTGTGGGTCCTGCATTAGGAGAAACATGAGTGCAGTAACCTGAGCTGTCAGGGATTCATGTGCAGGATTTAGGGGAGCAGAGTTAAAAGGATCCCAGACTCCTTTACTGCTGCTGTTTGTAATTCTGACTACTTCAGCGTTGTTGTTTTGTGGAGGATGAACCGTGCTGATGTTCATACGGTGCTTAGAATGCAGTCTGCACCTCCGGTCCAGAGGGGCGGGGCATCACCGGGGGAACGGTTTGCCAGAGCAATACCTCGTTTGCGTGTTTCCTGAATACTAAAGGCTCCCACCATTCGGGAAAGCTGTCCTGTTAAATCAATGAGCTATCAGACACGCAGACAGCCCGGTGCCGATCGCCATTCACCACCACCAGTGGGCCAGACAGACCTTCCACCCAGCGCAGACCTAATGGGAGAAGACCCCACCAAACCCAGAGCAGTGGTGTGGTGATGCTGGTTAGACCGTGACCTCTGCCCATGTTCCACACAGACGTATAGACGTATCCCAAGATGCCCTGCTGCAAGAATGTCCAGCAGTCTTTCCAGAGAGGACCCTGGTCCTTCACCAATGCCGTGTGTCCCCCCTCATCGTCTTCTTTTCTCACGTGTTCTCTCTCTCCCTCCCTCTTCCACAGAGCTAGTGTGTAACTGCAGCACTGAGGGTGTGTTGGACCCTGACGACTGTGACCGAGACACGGGCCAGTGTGTGTGTATGGGGGGCTACGCCGGACTCCAGTGCGAGGAGTGTGAGGAGGACCACTACACAAACGGCACCATCGGCTGCCAGCCCTGCGCCTGTGACTCCTTCGGCTCTGTCAGTCCCCGCTGTGACAGGTGAGAGGCACCATGGGAAATGTAGTTTGAAACCTCGTGAATATGTGGACAAGCTCTCATACATTGGTCGTTTACTTGATGGAAGTGGTTTTTTGGATATATATATATATATATATATATATATATATATATATATATATATATATATATATATATATATATATATATATATATATTGTAGCTATGACACAAATACTCCTGCATAATAATTACACATTTGACACATTTGTGTCTATTTTTTATTATTTTAATTATTTGTATTTAACAAAGGACAGGTCTTCTTCCTGACTGGGTTTTACACAGACTGTCTAGACTGATGATTGTATGACTTACTGTTTCTCTCTCTGTTTCTGTATCTTTTCCTCTAACACACACACACACACACACACACACACACACACAAATTATTATCTTGACCTTGTTGCTTATGTCCTAATTCCGTCAGAGTGGACTCATGACTCATGAATTCTTGAAATGATTTCCGGGAATCTAATTAAAGTGCCAGGGAAGCTAAATCTCTATTTTCTTTCTGCTTTTGTTCATCACGAGGGAGGCATACAATGTACACATACAGATTGTGCTCTGTGAATCCAAAGACCAGTACAATATTCATTCATCCAGGATGTCCTCCTGCTGAAAAATAGCGGGTGCTTATTTTGTGTAGAAAGCAGATGCTACTATTACCCATGGTGCATTTCTGCTTTTGTTTCTGTATCTTTTGCTCTTCAGCTGTCTAGCGTGTGATTGGTCAGATGTACAGCGTGACTTGTGTGTTTGGGTTGTACATCTGTCCGCGTTGTCGTGGCCTGAACCGTGGCACTTCCTTGGCAACAGGTCTGCATCCTTTAGAATGATGTGTTAATTCAGAACTTAAAACCAGGGTTAGATCAGGCTCCATTGACAGTAAGTACAGGGAGACTCTAAAGGAGACTGTGCATTTGGGTCAATTAGAATACACGGTTTGTTCCATTAGTAACGTTGGGGTCACAGTAGGGACATTCCTCCATCCAGGACAAGACTGTGTCGTCATGTCAACATATGTGAGATCACCATGGAGGCCCTCAGACGGCTGGGCAGACAGCTGGGCAGACATCAGATGTTTACTCTTAGCAGAACTTTTTTTCTGTCCCCACGGTGGTTTTATAGTTGTGTCTACTTCAGGTGAGGTTTACAGCACTAGACAAACACCGTCTGCGATGTAAAAAGTCTGCAAAATGCGATTCGGTTCACCAAGCAGAGACAATAAGACAATTACTGTGTCCTTAGACGCAGAACGAACCACTGACAGATTGAAGTGGTGTCATCTGTCTCAGCTTCTACAGAGGTCTGGTCTATAATTTCAACAAACCTTAACCAGCTTTGGAAACTGAATCTTGTGCTTTTAATGGGTCCAGTGATCAGAGACACTGGTGCTTACTGCTCCTTGTGGTTCTGGGCTGAATCGGCCTCCTGAAGATGAATCCTGCCCTCATCAGGATGAATTCTGCCCTTTTTTATTTGCTACTCTTCAGACGTCACACTGTGGGTGTCAGAGCAGCTGCTGCTGTACAGGGAGCCTCTTCACTATTTATTTGCTGTGAAATAAACCCCCCATACAACATTCAGAGCCGTACAGATGTGGTCAATAGGACAATAGAGCACAATAGCAAGTCTGTATTTATCACCAAAAAGAGTGTGTGTGTGTGTGTGTGTGTGTGTGTGTGGGTGGGGGCAGTGTGGGGGTGTGTGTGTAGGGTGTGTGTGTGTGTAGGGTGTGTCTGTCTGGGGGGGCAGTGTCGGTGTGTGTGTGTGTGTGTGTGTGTAGGGTGTGTGTGTCAGGGGGCAGTGTCGGTGTGTGGGGGTGTGCTCGCTTTTGGACTGATCTCTAGAGAATGGAAATATACTGATATGTGGGTGGCACTTTGCTTTCTCACATAGTGAGAGAGGGAGAGAGAACAGGAGTTACAACACTACCACCATATTATGGTGCGACACGTCGTTCCTCATCAGTCATGCTGTCTGCTGGAGCTGCTGGTCTGACAGAAGCTTCATGGCTGGTCCGTACACGTGCTAGACTGGGCCGTGCCTCGTCCGGACCGCCTCGCGTGGACCGGGCGGTGCCTCGCGTGGACTGGGCGGTGCCTAATCGCACAGATGCTCTGACGGCAGCTGAACAGTATCTTACACGGCCATAAAGAGAGGAGACGCTTCCAGCTTCCACGGTTGTCATGACTGCACAGGACATGGTGGGAAATGATGCAGGCATCTCCATGGTAGCAGAGAGAGAGAGATGGAGAGTAGGAGAGTGACTGAGAGAGAACAGGGGGGAGAGAAGGAGAGGAAGAATAAGAAAAGGAAATCAGTGTGGAAGACACACACACACACGCACGCACGCACACACACACACACACACACACACACACACACACACACACACACACACGCGCACACACGCACGCACGCACACACACACACACACACACACACACACACACACACACACACACACACACACACACACACACACACACATATATATAGACGGATCTAGTACTTGTGTAACACTGACCTAGTTACTATGCAGCTGATCTGCCTCAGGGTTTCTGAAACATTTATGATGCATGCTACTTCTACACACACACACACACACACACACACACACACACACACACACACACACACACACACACACACACACACCTACACATACACTAAACACCCCACCCCATTTCACCCCCAGACACACCTACACACACACTAAACACCCCACCCCATTTCACCCCCACACACACCTACACACACACTAAACACCCCACCCCATTACATCCCCACACACACCTACACGCATGCACATAGAAACACAAGCAAGCAGCACAGGTGTCCTGCGGTGTGGCCTGTGGAGTGTGTTTTGTATACTTCCTCAAAGTCATGCCAGCATATGAGAGTTTATCAGTCAGGGCGTGTGACCGGTATGGCTGTGTTAAGAGCCCTGGAGGAGATAATGCTAGATATACACACACACACACACACACACACACACACACACACACACACACACACACACATACACACAAGCCTTAGCTGGCCTGCTTAAGGGCATAAAAAGTTAGCATACCAACGAGGAAGCAGATAGCTGTAATGAGGGTTAGTTGCGCGTGAATTGATCCTTATCTGTTATACCTTCACCTGCTTCTCTTTGAGTGTCAGAGGTGAAACGGCTCAATAAGGACAATCTTGGTTAACGTCCAGGTCTTTCAGGCCTGTGTTTAAAGCTGTGTAATATATTGTTTATAATCCCAACATTGTTGTTTTAGTGATGTATTTGTCAGTGAAATCACAGAATGCTGGAATATGCAAATGTATGGAATATGCAAATCTCAGTGTTTTTCATTGGGTCATCGTGGCCAATCACAGATGTTCTCAGTGAGTGTTTACATAGGTCAGGTATCACCAAATGGCGGACCGCGGTCTGGATCCGGACCCGAACGCCGTCCTGTCCGGACCCAATTACATTCCTGATTAACTGGATACGGACCCAAATGCCAAAAAAATTTTAACGGGAGACTATAGTTTAAACCGGAGACGAGTGTTACGTTCACCACCCATTTGAGTGTTACGTTGCCCCCCCCCCCCCCCCCCCCCCCCCCCCCCCCCCCCACTCAACAACTTTCGTTCGCCACCGCGGACCCGGACCTAAGGTCTGAGCTATCTGCCAAAAATGGACCGCGGAAAGATTTAATTGATTACCCCTGACATAGGTTATGGCAGTCCCAACACCTGTAAATTATTTTACACGTGGGCTAATCTTCTAATCTTCTTCTAACCACACACAGGGGCTTCCTGAAGGTTTTCACATATTTACCGTTACAGTATTTTGGAAGGCTGAAAGATTTGGCTTGAAGTCTCCAGCTGCAGTGTCCAATATGATGATGTGAAGCCCAGATAACCTCCACGAGGGTGTCCGTAAACTACATAGTACTGACCATCTGCCAAACATAAGCACACACACTTGTTTTATTCCTGTGTTGAACAAGATGGATGAAACGATGTGGTTGCTACTAGAGTTTGTTTAAGCAGCACCATCACAGAGGTAGCTGGTGTGGAAAGACGATGTGTGAAGCTCCAATTCTAGGAATAGAATTATTGCAGACGTCATGATGGAACACTAACAAAACCTTATAAAGCAGTAAAG
>NW_027506945.1:305000-355000 GCF_052324685.1 Brachyhypopomus gauderio
GGTTGTGTAGTTGTGTGGGACAAGCATCAAGGTTATGTGTGGTTGTATAGGGTTGTTTAGAGGTTGTGGGCGATGGTGTATGGTTGTATATGGTTGTTTAGAGATTGTGGGTGATGGTGTGTGGTTGTATAGGGTTGTTTAGAGATTGTGGGTGATGGTGTTGTGTGGTTGTATATAGTTGTTTAGAGATTGTGGGCGATGGTGTTGTGTGGTTGTATATGGTTGTGTAGAGATTGTGGGTGATGGTGTTGTGTGGTTGTACATGGTTGTTTAGAGATTGTGGGCGATGGTGTTGTGTGGTTGTACATGGTTGTTTAGAGATTGTGGGCGATGGTGTTGTGTGGTTGTACATGGTTGTTTAGAGATTGTGGGCGATGGTGTTGTGTGGTTGTACATGGTTGTTTAGAGATTGTGGGCGATGGTGTTGTGTGGTTGTACATGGTTGTTTAGAGATTGTGGGCGATGGTGTTGTGTGGTTGTATGTGGTTGTGTGCAGTTCTGAGGTTGTGGTGTGTATGGTGACTGTGTTTTCTGTGTCCCCCACAGCTCTGGTACGTGTGAGTGTAAGACGGGCGTGTACGGACCAAAGTGTGATGACTGCCATCCAGGATTCTTCCACTTCAGCAACACAGGGTGTCAGCCGTGCCAGTGTAACGGCCACACCACCTACTGCCACCCACAATCAGGTGAGACCTCATGTCACCTCCACCCACCGCTACACCCACAGTCAGGTGAGACCTCATGTCACCTCCACCCACCGCTACACCCACAATCAGGTGAGACCTCATGTCACCTCCACCCACCGCTACACCCACAATCAGATGAGACCTCATGTCACCTCCACCCACCGCTACACCCACAATCAGGTGAGACCTCATGTCACCTCTCCTCCAAAAGACTCTCCTCCAAACTTTACATATGCATTCGTTTCATAACACAGTAGAGTAACTTCCGACCTCTGAGCAGTATCCGCTCGTCCTTCTGTTGACTGCTTGCTAGCGTAGTTTACGTGCTTCATAGCAAAGTGACGGCTGATTTCGTCCTCTTTGAAAACTGCAATCGTTTCTTGGCATATCAGACATACAGCCATTGATCGGACCTCAGTGAAAAAAAAATTTTGTTGTCCACTCCACACATTTTTAAATACTCTGCACTCAGTGTCCACATTTCTTTTCTTTGGTCTGCTCATTTTTTCGAAGGGCGAAAACAGCAGCGGGAAAGTTACACTCCAACAGAGGTCAATGTGTCTGGACTAGTGCGCTATCTATGTGTCTGGACTAGTGCGCTATCTATTGGAGCAAGGAGGGTATTGCAGGGGAAAGGGTGAAAAGGGGAAATAAGTGATGTTTTTAATACAATTTGGACAAATTCGGTGTGCCGGATTAGAAAGCTACGCGGGCCATCGTTTGCCCATGTCTGGTCTATTCTGTATATCATTAACAATCACAGCTGATGTTTATTTTGCATGGCATTATTCATTATGTGGCATGTCACTATTATTAATTCCAGCTCATAGTGCATTCTGTATGTCGATTAGTGATAGTGAGTTCTGTATGTCACTATTAATAATTACAGTTCAATGGAGAAATAAAAACAACAGCAGTAACACATACCACATACAAAACTACATACAGAACTGTTACGATCATGGGACAGAGTCCTCACTGTCCTGCTCCCTGTCCTCACTGTCCTGCCCCCTGTCCTCACTGACCTGCTCCCTGTCCTCACTGTCCTGCCCCATGTCCTCACTGTCCTGCTCCTTGTCCTGTTCCCAGTGCTCTGGGGCAAGCAGGGACACTGGGCAAAACACTGTGATCTCACGTGCAGGCTGTACTTCATGAGTGGTCATAACCCAATACACCCAAACCATAACCAGTTCAGCTGAGTCATGATAACACCATAACTAGCTCAGTCATGATAACCAGTTCAGCTGAGTCATGATAACACCATAACTAGCTCAGAGTCAAGATAACCAGTTCAGCTGAGTCATGATAACATCATAACTAACTCAGAGTCATGATAACCAGTTCAGCTGAGTCATGATAACACCATAACTAGCTCAGAGTCATGATAACCAGTTCAGCTGAGTCATGATAACACCATAACTAGCTCAGAGTCAAGATAACCAGTTCAGCTGAGTCATGATAACATCATAACTAACTCAGTCATGATAACCAGTTCAGCTGAGTCATGATAACACCATAACTAGCTCAGAGTCATGATAACCAGTTCAGCTGAGTCATGATAACACCATAACTAACTCAGAGTCATGATAACCAGTTCAGCTGCGTCATGATAACACCATAACTAGCTCAGAGTCATGATAACCAGTTCAGCTGAGTCATGATAACACCATAACTAGCTCAGAGTCAAGATAACCAGTTCAGCTGAGACATTGTTCCTTGGTTTGCAGATTTTCTTAGATCTTAGACTTTCTTAAAATGTCTTAGTGCAAACGTGCGTGTGTGAGCGTCTGAGTGTGTGTGTGTGTGTGTGTGTGTGTGTGTGTGTGTGTGTATTTCATTCAGATTAATTTATTCAGAGGCATACATAATGTGCAAGGATGGACTCCAGCAGATCTGGCTATGGCAGCACAGGTAAAAGGGCGGAGCCAGAATGTAGCATGGAGCTTGGAGGGCGGAGCCAGAATGTAGCATGGCGCTCGGAGGGCGGAGCCAGAAGATAAGGGCTCCCTGGAATATCAGCCCTCCACTGCTTTTAGTCAACAAACCTGAGTGTCAGAACAGAGGTGCAGTGTGACTCAGCATCACAGATGATCATAACTCCCATAACCCCTCACAGCTCCGTCTGTACCTTCAATGAGCCATCAGTTGTGTCTGGATTAAGGGAAGGTTTCTCAACATCTAGTGTTTGATGTTTGATGTCTTTCTTCAGTGACATTAAACATTATCCTCTGGTGTGTGTGTGTGTGTGTGTGTGTGTGTGTGTGTGTGTGTGTGTGTGTGTGTGTGTGTGCGTGTGTGTGTGTGTACAGCTATCATAGAGGTGTGTGTGATCTCCAGACTGCAGTCCATCTGTTGCTGTGTGTTGTTGGCCAGCCCCACTCTGCTCCGGTCCACAGTGCTCTGTTTCTGGCCTCAGAGCCGTTGCTGGCCGGATATGGTTTGGGAGGCGTTCCATTCTCCACCCAGCAGTGACACTGGCATGGTCTTCCACCACCTTGAGTCGCTGCTGGGTGGAGTGGCGTCTGGCACCTCTGACTCCCCAGACAGCAGCCCAGAAACTGGAGAATGGATAACACGACATGGTGATGGAGGTGTCTACCTGAACACCTATGAAGGCCTTCTGATGCATTCGTTGTGATGTCAGACATTCGGTGTATGCTCATTTGTCTGTTTGTATTTGAGTGTGTGTGTGTGTATGTGTGTGTGTGGGGGTGTATGGTGAGAGAAGGTGTCGAGGAGTCCATCTGTCTTGTAGTGAGTAACTCTACAGATGGAAGCTGGGATGCTCTCCCCTGATCCATCGAAATGTGATCAGATTTACTTCAACCGCATTCAGCTACACTCATCAACCACATTCAGCTACACTCATCATCCACACTCATCAACCACATTCAGCTACACTCATCATCCACACTCATCAACCACATTCAGCTACGCTCATCAGCCACATTCAGCTACACTCATCAACCACATTCAGCTACACTTATCATCCACACTCATCAACCACATTCAGCTACACTCATCAGCCACATTCAGCTACACTCATCAACCACATTCAGCTACACTCATCATCCACACTCATCAACCGCATTCAGCTACACTCATCAACCACATTCAGCTACACTCATCATCCACACTCATCAACCACATTCAGCTACACTCATCAGCCACATTCAGCTACACTCATCAACCACATTCAGCTACACTCATCATCCACATTCAGCTACACTCATCAGCCACATTCAGCTACACTCATCAACCACATTCAGCTACACTCATCAACCACATTCAGCTACACTCATCATCCACACTCATCAACCACATTCAGCTACACTCATCATCCACAGTCAGCTACACTCATCATCCACAGTCAGCTACACTCATCAACCACATTCAGCTACACTCATCATCCACATTCAGCTACACTCATCAACAACATTCAGCTACACTCATCATCCACAGTCAGCTACACTCATCAACCACATTCAGCTACACTCATTAACCACAGTCAGCTACACTCATCAACCACATTCAGCTGCACTCATCATCCACATTCAGCTACACTCATCAACCACATTCAGCTACACTCATCAACCACATTCAACCACATTCAGCTACACTCATCATCCACATTCAGCTACACTCATCAACCACATTCAGCTACACTCATTAACCACAGTCAGCTACACTCATCAACAACACTCACCAACCACATTCAACCACATTCAGCTACACTCATCAACCATATTCAACCACACTCATCAACAGTCATCAACCATATTCAACCACAATCATCAACCACACTCATCAACCAACACTCATCAACCACACTCAACAGTCATCAACCACAATCACACTCATCAACCACACTCATCAACTATACTCATGAGGCCCACTGAAGCTCATAAGCTAAACCCAGGCACTTGGATAAACCCATAAACCACATAAATGATAAACTATAAATTCAAATAGTAATCTCCCCTCATAAACTAGACTCTATTTGGTAGAGTGTCTAACCTGTTCCTACATAAAACATTTGAAGCTGTTGATGGTGTTACAGCTTAAAAAAAAACATGTTTAGTGAATATATCTATTCCTCTTGCTTTCTGTCTCTCTATCCCTCTCTATATCCCTCCCTTTATTCCTCTCTCTCTATCTCTCTCCTTCTGTCAGGTGTGTGTCTGGACTGCCAGGGAAACACCCAGGGGCAGAACTGTGAGGACTGCCTGCCACAATTCTACCGAGCCCAGGGCAGCAGTGTGAGAGACAGCTGTGTGCCCTGCCCCTGCGCCAGGAACCGCTCCTCAGGGACCTGCCACCTCGGTGAGCCCCCACCACACGGCAGGCTGCTGGGGGGAGGGAGGGAGGGGGCCTGAACACAGACAAGTTCAGTCTGTTGAGGGCTGGTTCTAGGCTCCCTAAGAATATACCCTTGTTCCCTACACGTATTCCCTGTTCTCCTGATGTACTCATGATGGGCTTCTTATTGACCTAACTCCTGCCATGTTGACGTCACTCTTACAGTGTTGACGGGTGCAGACATTATCATGCTTGCCTTTGGAATGCAGATAGACAGGCTCCATCAGATAGACAGGCTCCATCAGATAACATGTTCCGTTAGATAGACAGGTTATGTCATACAGCAGTGACCAGCACCAACGTCATCTCGTCTAAACAATCTGCATGACGGCTTATTGTCAGCTTGAAGTGGGCTAATTGATGATAACATAAGAGTGAGAGTTAGATGCCTTTAGCTCCTCCTTGTGAACACAGGTCTTAATCTACTCAGGTGGGTCCACCTCTGCAGACCTCACATCTGCAGAGGCTGGACTAGGCTAGGATTGGACTAGGACTGGAATAGGACTGGGTCACTGCTGCCCAGGTGGGATAGGCACTTGGATTAAGTATGGAGTGAAGCATTTGTACATAAGATAAACTTTTTAATCGAAAGCTAAGGTTAGGGTTGGTCTTATGGTTATGGTTGGGTTTAGGATTAGGGTTGGGGTCAGGGTTAGAGTTGGGTTCAGGGTTAGGGTTGGGGTCACAATTAGGGCTTGGGTTAGATCAGAGCTGTAGGGAAGGGCTAACATGTAAAGTGCTTTAAAAGCAAACCAAAGATCCTTAAAGCCATTCTGCATTGTCCAGGTAACCGATGAAATGAAGCCGGTGTGGGAGAAATGTGACCCCTCCTGCTGGATCTACTGACCCTGTATGCAGTATTACTGTAGACGGTAGCCGAGGCAGATATGTGTGAGTTTCACTAGTCATGACAGGATGAGATGAATACATGCATAACTGTGACCTGAGGCTCAACCCCAGACGAGCACCTGAAAGTCCAGCACCAATCAGTGACGCTCAGGCCATGGTTGCAGCCTTCTCATTGGTCCTCGCTGCATGTGACCGCAACGACCCAGCAGGGTCTGGGTTGTGAGTTCACATTTGTTGCCAGGAAGCCGGGAGTGAAAGAGTGTGAGAAACCCACGGAGAACAGACGGCGAGCGCTGAAGAGGTGACGAGTGTAGTGCGAGTGTAGCGCGAGTGTAGCTGCTCCACCCGACACTCAGCCTCACGCTCCAGACAGGGTTCTGATTCATCCATCCGCTTTGATCCGTCTTCTTCCTGAGTACTTTATGTAAGGAGTGTTGCTAAAAAGCCTTAGCCATGTTGACGAGATCAGGGGAAAGGTGTTGTCAGTCTGGACGCTCAGGGCTCATCCATAGGCAATAGCAAGTGTGTGTGTGTGTGTGTGTGTGTGTGTGTGTGTATGTATGTGTGTGTGTGTGTGTGTGTGTGTGTGTGTGTGTGTGTGTGTGATGTTGGCTGTTCCTGCCCTGATGCACAGGCTGGCAGTCTTAGGGTCTAGTCTAGTTTATCAGAGATCATCTCTGCAGTGTGACCGGGGGGGGGGGGGGGGGGGGGGGGGGGGTTTGTTATGTGTTGAGGTCGTGTGCTGGGTTGTGTGTTGAGGTTGGGGTCATTAATTTTACCTGCCACTGTGTTCTGATCCCTAGAATATATCATGTCATGGCACAGAACACTAGCATCACTTCGCCATCTAGTGGTAACAAAGTAACATTTCCTCTGGGTCTGCGTGATTACAGGCATTTAGTTTGATGAATTGGGAAATTTAAAACCGTTAGACGAAAAAGTACTGAACTGATATATGTTTTTCTACAGGTATTGTTGTTAATGTAAAGGCAGGTTTATTTGCTATTTATCGATGCTATTTACATGAATGTACACAGCAACACGGTACCTGCACAAACTATCTACACACAGTGTGAACATCTTGACACAAGCGTCTACACTGCTCAGTGTTAAATGGCTGCTCAGTTATTGGAGACAGCAAAATTAGGCTATTTACAGTTAGTGTAGAGAACATCTGCAGTTAGTAGGAGTGTGTGGGTGTGGCAGAAATAAGGCATGGAGCAACAGAGGGTGTGTGTGTGTGTGTGTGTGGGCGTGGCACCACGTGGCAGAAATACAGGAGGTAAGTTCCTCCTGTAGGAGGAATTACAGGAGGTAAGTTCCATTAGCTTGAATCAGTTGACCACCAGGGTTTCGGTGTGGCTAATGTACAGTCATATGACCTTCTGATGACCTTCAGATGTGTGTGAGGCCGCAGGGTCGTCATGGCAACAATCACCCAGGATTCAGGGGATTCTGCTGGCCTGGGAAGAGGTGTCACTAGTCTTAACTGGAAGTTCATGATCTTTGGTGGAGTGATGTTATAATCACATTACTGTTTTACTGTTCACTACTGATGAGAATGAAATAAATGTTTATAAACCGGTAATAGCCTTACAGCTCAGAGATGTTATGTAGATATAGTTTATTCAGACTTACAGCTCAGAGATGTTATGTAAATATAGTTTATTTAGCCTTACAGCTCAGAGATGTTATGCAGATATCTTATTCAGACTTACAGCTCAGAGATGTTATGTAGATATAGTTTATTCAGACTTACAGCTCAGAGATGTTATGTAGATATAGTTTATTTAGCCTTACAGCTCAGAGATGTTATGTAGATATAGTTTATTTAGTCTTATAGCTCAGAGATGTTATGTAGATATAGTTTATTCAGACTTACAGCTCAGAGATGTTATGTAAATATAGTTTATTCAGACTTACAGCTCAGAGAAGTTATGTAAATATAGTTTATTCAGACTTACAGCTCAGAGAAGTTATGTAGATGAATGAATGAATGAATGAATGAATGAATGTTCAATTTATATAGCTCCTTTCTGAATACCCAAGGCGCTTTTACAATTTAACACAGGTACAAGTCACAGACAACCAATCACACACACATCCGCGAGAAGCGGCAGCCAATTCCGCACAGCGTACTCTCTACCGGAAGCCACAGCCCCCTGGGGGACTGAATGGGGTGCAGGAAGGGGAGAGAGGACAGACCCTAGTGGCAGAGCACCATCCACCACTGGGCACACACACACACACACACGCACACACGCACACACGCACACACGCACACACGCACACACGCACACACGCACACACACACACGCACACACACACACACACACACACACACACACACACACACACACACACTCAGACACTACATTTTATTGAACATAGAGACACAGACACACACTCAGGGAGAATTTGTCAGGGACTGCCAATTTACCTAACCTCCATGTTTTTGGACTGTGGGAGGAAACCGGAGATCCCGGAGGAAACCCACGCAAACACAGGGAGAACATGGAAACTCCACTCAGATAGGGACTTGAACCCAGAGCTGAGAGGCAAACGTGCTAACCACCAAGCTACCGTGTTGCTTGTAGATATAGATATAGTTTATTCAGACTTACAGCTCAGAGCTGCTATGTAGATATAATTTATTCAGACTTACAGCTCAGAGATGTTATGTAGATATAGTTTATTCAGACTTACAGCTCAGAGATGTTATGTAGATATAATTTATTCAGACTTACAGCTCAGAGATGTTATGTAGATATAGTTTATTCAGACTTACAGCTCAGAGATGTTATGTAGATATAGTTTATTCAGACTTACAGCTCAGAGCTGCTATGTAGACTTAGTTTATTCATACTTTCAGCTCAGAGCTGCTATGTAGACTTAGTTTATTCATACTTTCAGCTCAGAGGTGCTATTTGCATATGTATGATTTGAATGAATCTGCTGTTTAGAACAAGTATGCTTGGTAACATAACACTGTGCACACTAGGTGTTTGTAGAATGACTGTACCATGCATACTTTGTTCAAATAATAGCTGATAATAGTTCACATAGTAACTACTTCACTACTTCACATATTATTATTTGATTTGTAGTGAATTGGTTTTCTTTCCGGTGTCCGAATGCAGTTCTTATCTGATTGGTACTGAATTGGTACTGTTACCTATGTGTGTGTTTTTAAACCCTGTGTGTGAAGCAAAGCAATGTTAGTGTGTGTAATGCAGTGTAATGCAGTGTAATGCAGTTCACCATGACGGACATGAAACATGCCTCTCCTGGTGTAATGAACTCAGTCAAACGAAACGGCACCACATTACAGTTTTTTGCATTTGCTAAGACACAAAAAGTGGTCCTTATAGCACAATTTCTGAAACAACTAACCCATGTAGCCTATCTATTGACAGAGTGTGCCAAACCTTAAGCACATTCTCTGCCTTACACTCATTTAGAAATGCTAAAACACACTTTTTGCAAAACTTTAAACACAGTTCACATAAGACACAACATTCAAAACTGAAAACCATGTGTTTCTTTTAGAAAACACTGCCACACAACTGCTACACTCACCTACCAAAATACCATACACAGTTCTCACACATTACAACACTTCTACCTAATTTTTACAAATCGTTATCAGAACTTGATCCCTATAAAGAGGCCACAAGGACAAGGAAGAGGAAGATCCAGGCCACTTTGGTTGACCATGGAGGCCATCGTGAACATTGTCATATCAAACAACAGCACATCATTACTGACAACATCACTTTCAGCAACATTCAATCAATGAGCCTATCTGCACTGGGCCAACTCTTGAGAAGACATCAAGTGCATATGAAGCAGCTACACAGGGCACCATTTCAGCACAACTCTGACAGTGTGAAGGAACTGCACTATGAATATGTAACCTTGCCAAAACAAGCTTCAACCTTGCCAAACCTTGCCAAAACAAGACGCAGAGGAAGAAACGTCATAGGACACCGTGCCATAGTCAGTGTCCCTGCAGCATGGTGGGAACATCACAATGTATGCAGCCATTTGCCACAATGGTGTTGTCCATCATCATGCTACTTTCGGTCCTTACAACACTGCTCACATCATCACCTTTCTCAACACACTACACAACAACTCATTCCACATCACCAGGGAGATGGACAAGAACAGACCAGGTTCGTTGTCATCTGGGACAACGTAAGTTTCCACCGTGCTACACAAATACGACATTGGTTGACCGAACATCCACAGTTTGATGTGCTTCACCTCCCACCATACTCACCTTTCCTCAACCCTATTGAGGAGTTTTTTTCGGCATGGAGGTGGAAAGTTTATGAGCGCCAACCCCACCATCACATACCACTTCTGCAGGTGATGGAGGAAGTTTATGGGGGCATTGATGAGGGTGCATGTCAGGGCTGGATACGTCACTCAAGAAGATACTTCCCCCGCTGTCTTACCAAAGAGGACATCACCTGTGATGTTGATGAAATCTTGTGGCCAGACCCAAATACAAGACGAGATGCACCCTAAATTTGTCTACTATTGTACAGTATTTTTGTCCTTTTTGTTTCCATGTGTACTGCTCAAGCAAAACGTAAATAAACCTTGTTACTATTTTACTTCATGGTGTTTATGAATGTGCATAAAAACCTCTGTATATGTGAACTATGGTATACTTTTGGAACAGACTATACACTGAACATTTAAAAAACACATGGTAGTAGTGTTTTCTATTTATCACATAAGTGTGTAGTCACATATGAGGAAGGCTAATCATCTGATATTTGTGTGTAGCGTTTAGATGCAAAAATATGGTTTTGGCAAGAGTGGCAAGAGTTTTGGTTGAAGTGTGTGCTTTTTCCAAAAGTGTGAGATGTTTTGCCTGTTGTGTGTGTAGCATTGGCTTCTGTGTGTTAAGTTTTGACAAAAGAGACACAGTTTCAGAAATTGTGTCTTAGCAACTGCAAAAAACTGTAATATTCAGTTTACACTCATGCTCTAAAATAAGTAGGATTATCTTCAGTTGATTGGACATGTCTGGCTGCACCAGATGTTTTGAACTAGGGTTTACCAGCAATGTGTTGTTTGACCAGCACTTTTGGCATTTCCATGACCACAGCAGAGTCAGCAGACCTGAAGAATGGCCTCTCAGTACAGCCCAGACATTCACTCTGCTTAAATATGAATTTAGAATGAATATGCAAGGCTAGAAATAGGTCAGTTTGCTAGTTATTACCAAATACACAACCATTCACCTACTCTCTGTATGTTGTGACAGTTTGTGTTTCACAATGTCTTTCATATTAGTCAGTAATATGAAAAAAAATGTGATAGCTGATTCTGTCCAAACGCTGCTCATCAGCATCGAACTTTGACACAGTTAGCCGAGCTCCTAAAACTATTACATGTAACCTGTGTGTGTGTGTGTGTGTGTGTGTGTGTGTGTGTGTGTGTGTGATGTCCCCTGCAGATCCCAGCGGTCGACCTGTGTGTGATGAGTGTCGGTCAGGTTTCACAGGGCCGGTGTGTGATGTGTGTGCGGGAGGTTATTCTGCATCGGGGGACGTGTGTGTGCCCTGCAACTGTCACGGGAATGAGGACCCGCGCTCAGCTCCCCAGATCTGCCACCCAGAGAGCGGGCACTGCCTTCACTGTGCCAACCACACAGCGGGCACACACTGCCAGCTCTGTGCACTAGGGTACGTGGGGGACGCCCGGGCCCACAACTGCACGCCAACAGGTGAGTGTGTGTGAGGGTAAATAAGAGTGTGTGTGTGTGTGTGTGTGTGTGTGTGTGTGTATGTGTGTGTGTGTGTGTGTGTATGTGTGTGTGTGTGTGTGTGTGTGTGTGTGTGTGTGTGTGTGTGTGTGTGTGTGTGTGTGTGTGTGTGTGTGTGTGAGAGAGAGAGGCTCCCAAAAAATGTTGTTTTTGTTTTTATTTTTATGTCTGACTCAGACTGCTCCTGGCAACATATAGTGTCTTGTGTAAACCTATGAGGATTTATCTAATAAATAAATGTTTCTAAGAACGTGGGAGAGATTTTTGGATGAGGCCAGGAATAACTGTAATGATTAACTTTGAAAGTGCTGAAGGAGGATTTCAAGTTTTACTGCTGTTGCTTATCTTGACCATGAAACGTTTACGACCCTGCGGTGTGTAAAGTATCTCATGGACTGGAGTGTTTAAACGATGTGTTTATCAGAAAGAGTGTGATAATCAGAGTGATGGGCATTCTGGTATGTGTATAAACATTGCTTCTGTTGCTCTGCATGGAGACTGCTGACTCTGTCCACGCTTCCGTCCTGTCGTGTCTTGCTTTGGGATCTGCGTCACAGGAAAACGTGTTGGCACACGTCAATAAATGTTTGTTGACTTCTGTTGACTAACCTCCTCTCTCCCTCAGAGGGGAAGTTGCTACCTACGCCGGTCACAGGGAAGCCCCGCCCGACGGCTCCCCAAAGCCACGCCCCTTCGCCTCCGGGCCTGCCCCCTTTGCTCCTCTTCACCTCCACTCCCGCCCCCCCACCGGGCGCCGAGGGTGCGCCAACCCTGCGGTCGGGCCTGGGAGACCCCGCGGCCCGTGGAAACAGCTCGGCGTCGGCCCTGACCGCCGTGTCCTGGACGCAGTTCAACATCATCGTGCTGGCCGTCATCATCGTGCTGGTGGTGCTGCTCATGGCGTTTGTGGGCGGGGTTTACACCTACCGCGAGTACCACAACCGCAAGCTGAACGCCCCCTTCTGGACCATCGAGCTGAAGGAGGACAACATCAGCTTCAGCAGCTACCACGACAGCCTGCCGCACCCCGACCCCAGCGCCCTGCTGGAGGAGGAGCCCTGCGTGGTGGCAGCCAATGGGCAGCTGGCACTGGCCACCGCTGCCAACATGTACAAGGCATGACAGAGGCGTGTGCTGCGGCCATCTCCACGGAGATACGGAACCCGAGGAAAAGACCGCCGTTTTCAGAGATGGTTCCCTTGCGCAGGGACGCTTTTAAGGTAGCACCGCTTCTTCATCGATGTCCGTGTATCGCTTCGGCCACCAAACCCTTCCCTGCCACCTTAAGACGAGCAGGGCTTGCAGTGTTCCGTGAGGATGTGAGTTCCGGGCATGGGTCACATGAGGGTCAGAGGCTCGGTGTTGGAGAGGCTGGCGTTGAAGAGCCACAGCCACAGGTGCCCTGATCCAACCAACTACACAGAAGGACACGTGGAGAACCTGAGGAACAGGAGAAGCTAAATAACATAGAGAGAGAGACATAGTCCGTAGCTAAACAGACCTTCTCCAGATGTTCTCCAGCATCTGGCTTCAAGCTAAACGCAAACGTCCCACATTTCCTTGGCAAAAACTCAGTTTCACACATCTCATGCTGTTTTGAGGAAGAAGGTCGCCCGTCCTGAGTGTTCGTTAAAACGCACCCACGTTGAAGACCAGCAGCAGCTCAGCATAGCTGTGGGGAAGTGAGCTTCATCCCTAAACCCTTCAGTGGTGGTGAACAGGGTGTGTCTCTCACTGCGGAGGGGAGGCACCATTAACACCACCGTACCTGTTACCACCTGATACCGTGGCCACACGGTGTGTGTGTGTGTGTGTGTGTGTGTGTGTGTGTGTGTGTGTGTGTGTGTGTGTGTGTGTGTGTGTGTGTGTGTGTGTGTGTGTGTGTGTGTGTGTGTGTGTGTGTGTGTGTGTGTGTGTGTGTGTGTGTGTGTGTGTGTGTGTGTGTGTGTGTGTGTGTATAGAGCTGGATTCTATACAGGAATAACTTTCTGAGCATGAAAGTTGTGCAGTTTCACTCAAAGCCAGTAAAAGTGTTGTAAAACTGAAAGCCATCTTAGATAGTGTGGGGATTTAGTGTCCCGTGGGGGTTTAGTGTCCTGGTCGCTTTTGTTTGTTAGTTTTTTTAATGTTGTTTTCAAACAGATTGATAAGACACTGTAACTGGTGTGTGAAGCCAAGCTGCTGTAGTGTAGTCCGAGCTACTGCACGGCCAAGCGTGGAGAGCTGGAGACTTCAGCAGAATGTACAGGACTTTTAATTTGTTTTCAAGGGCCTTGTGGATTTCCAAATACAAGTTACTCAAAATGTAATTTAACAGACTGATCCTCAAGATGATACTTTCTGTTATTGTTCTTTTTGGAAGTCATGCTTATCTTATTTATTTATTATTGTTGTTCTTATTATTGTTATTATCATTTGTATTTATTGTTGTGATCTTATCCTGTTCTCTGCTTTTCTGACTTCTGAACAAAGGCCCTCAGAGACAGGGGTAATATGTCCAAACCTCTTCTGCCACAAACGTCTACCCTCTCACAGACTCTTAAGAAACAACACGCTATAAACATGCTCAACACGCTATAAACACACTCAACATGCTATAAACACAATCAACACTCAAATATATTTTTTATTTATTTTATATTGCTCATTGCTTCACACACACACACACACACACACACACACACACACACACGCACACACACACACGCACACACACACGCGCACACACACACACACACACACACACACACACACACACACACACACACACACACACACACACACACACACACGCACGCACGCACACACACACACGCACACACACACACACACACACGTGAATAACACACATCACACATGTCTGAAGGCTGATGTATCTCTGGAGAGCACAGCGTAGCAGCTTTCACTTTAACATTACTCCACCTCTGTGTCGGCGTGGTGGAAGCATTCAGCATTTCTCCAGACCACAGTAAACAAGATTGCCTAAATTCCACTTAGAGCTCTTCAGCACACTGTAGATAGTGAAACAAACACCCCGGGAGATCCTGCCTGGAGCTTGAGGTGGAGCTAGTGGTGGAGCTTGAGGTGGAGGTTGAGGTGGAGCTTGAGGTGGAGCCTCTCCCAGCCTGAGAGCAGGATGCTATGGACTGGGGAAGGCATCTCCAGCTGCTGCCTGAAAACATGTCTCCACTGCTGTCTCTCCACTGCTGTCTCTCCATTACAGTCTCTCCACTGCTGTCTCTCCACTGCTGTCTCTAAACAGTTTCTCCATTACTGTCTGTCTATTACTGTTTATCTAGTGCTGTCTCTCCACTGCTGTCTCTCCATTACAGTCTCTCCACTACAGTCTCTCCATTACAGTCTCTCCACTACAGTCTCTCCATTACAGTCTCTCCACTACAGTCTCTCCACCACTGTCAACACAAGCTGAAAGGGGACGTGGATTCCCGCTTCCCCTGCCCCCTGTAAATATTGTGACTGTATATAGTAATACGATGTTACACACGTGGCTATACTTTACATTGGAGTACAGTATTGTACAGTATCCTATTTTTTTCCATTGTTTGGTTTTGGAGTTTTGAGCTGAATAAACTGATTAAAACTTCCACCTCAGACAGGGCCACCTCTGCTGACGGTATGCTGCTGTTTTCTTAAGAAATACTGAATTCCAGAAGTATGGAATATGAAGGGGATTGAAATGACAGAATTTTTAACCTTCCTGATATTAATCCAGTTCTGGTCTCACTGCAGCAGAATTAATCTGTAATCACTAAAAAATAATAAGTACCTATCAACATTTGCTCTTCATCTGTAGTTCAAACAGAACTATTAGAATAATTGGTGAAAACATTGGCCACGCGAACCCCCTTTTCTTATCAGTGTAAAAAATGTGTCCGAATTTATTTGGAAGAAACATTCCAAATGTGCTCAATAAAACTGAATTTATCAGTGTTATCGTGCTTTGGAAACCGCTATACCCTGGACACGTGTGTTTTCTGGGACGCTGGTTTCGAGTCCTGTCGCTACAGCAACCAGCCCTTTTGTGAGGACATGAAGGCAGCAGCAGCAGAAGAATCTGAGTGGTCTGTAATGTCCATAGTAACGAAGGGCAGGAAACAGCTCACCAGCACACCAAAACCAGCTTAGCCACAAAAGTCCCTCAAAGCACCGAGGAGCTAAACAGTCACAAGCCACAGAGAGTCTTTAAATGAGGCGTTCAAGACCGGCTGGCTCTCTCAGGGCAGGAATACACTGAATGGTGGGACCTGTGGGTAGAGAAATAAATAGATAATATGTGCACAGGTAATAATGAGGTGTGTCAGTAGGTGAGTGTGAGCAAGTGGGTGGTGTAGAGGTGTGTCTGTGAGCAGGGGAGTGTTGTAGAGGTGTGTGTGAGCGGGGGAGTGGTGTAAAGGTGTGTGAGTGAGGGAGTGGTGTAGAGGTGTGTGTCAGTGGTGTAGAGGTGTGTGTGTGAGTGGTGTAGAGGTGTGTGTCAGTGGGGGAGTGGTGTAGAAGTGTGTGTGAGTGGCGTAGAGGTGTGGATGAGTGGTGTAGAGGTGTGTGTGAGTGGGGGAGTGGTGTAAAGGTGTGTGAGTGAGGGAGTGGTGTAGAGGTGTGTGTCAGTGGTGTAGAGGTGTGTGTGTGAGTGGTGTAGAGGTGTGTGTGAGTGGGGGAGTGGTGTAAAGGTGTGTGAGTGAGGGAGTGGTGTAGAGGTGTGTGTCAGTGGTGTAGAGGTGTGTGTGTGAGTGGTGTAGAGGTGTGTGTCAGTGGGGGAGTGGTGTAAAGGTGTGTGAGTGAGGGAGTGGTGTAGAGGTGTGTGTCAGTGGTGTAGAGGTGTGTGTGTCAGTGGTGTAGAGGTGTGTGTCAGTGGGGGAGTGGTGTAAAGGTGTGTGAGTGAGGGAGTGGTGTAGAAGTGTGTGTCAGTGGTGTAGAGGTGTGTGTGTGAGTGGTGTAGAGGTGTGTGTCAGTGGGGGAGTGGTGTAGAAGTGTGTGTGAGTGGTGTAGAGGTATGTGTGAGTGGGGGAGTGGTGTAAAGGTGTGTGAGTGAGGGAGTGTTGTAGAGGTGTGTGAGTGGTGTAGAAGTGTGTGCGAGTGGTGTAGAGGTGTGTGTGTGAGTGGGCATCTCTCCTGTGCTCTGGGACCAGCGAACCGTGACATCTTTAACATGCTGACACATAACCTGACCTGACTGTGCCAGTTAAATCATACTGTCATTGAAATGCAAATTAATACTCTTAATAATTAATGACATAAGCTTATATGTTCTAAAACTATAAAAAATTTAAAAGGATGTTTATTGGCTGTCTTGAAATCTAGAAATTATATTCAACAAACAGGAGACTTGCACATTACTGCATTCTTTATCATAGATGAACACCTGAACCTCTGAACCCCTGAACCCCCTGAACCCCTGAACCCCTGAACCTCTGAACCCCTGAACCTCTAAATTCCTGAACCTCTGAACCTCTAAATTCCTGAACCTCTGAACCTCTAATTTCCTGAACCTCTGAACCCCTGAACCCCTGAGTTTTCATTTTGGGACATAAGTACTTTTAAAGGAGAGTGTGAAGATGCATCTAACCATCTACTACAAGAACACCAGTAAGACGGTGGTTTGTTAATGGTGGTTGGTTATTGGTGGTTTACTTAGTGTGTTCTTATGCTCAAG
This sequence comes from Brachyhypopomus gauderio, assembly GCF_052324685.1. NCBI lineage: Eukaryota > Metazoa > Chordata > Actinopteri > Gymnotiformes > Hypopomidae > Brachyhypopomus > Brachyhypopomus gauderio. The sequence goes on from NW_027506945.1 coordinate 322,348, forward strand.
AGTGGATGTTTCTCACTGTACTAACATACTGCTGCTCTGTAATAGGTGGATGGTTTACCCAACACAAATCACAGCACATTACTACCATGGCACCACGCTATCAATCAGTAGACTAACATCACCTACACTTCTAACTACAGTTTTTTGTGCAATGCAATTACTAAACAATTCATAATATTGAAAAAATATGCCTTCAAAAGAATAAGTACAATATTTGGAGCATGAGAATACTGCTCAGTAATGATGCTTGTGTCGTCTCGCCGCTGCCGCGCTGTGTTCTTGGTTCTGGTTGAGTGGTGCAGAGATTCTGTTATCTGCAGAATCACATTCTGGAGGTACAGAACTGCGACTGCTTCTTCCTCACATTACGGGCTGAGGCATAGTTCACATTTTTTATACCGTTGCCATGCAACGGTGTTTCTCCTGGCAGTCGTCCAAGCAGAGTTTGCTGGTTAGGAACTAACTCATTAACACGGACAGTAAAGTCTCCTAAACCAAACAAGTGGTGGAGATTTTAGACCAAATGTTTATTTTAAAGTGGTGTAACACAGATCAGGATTACATCAAACGCCATAGTGCAAGAAGTTGAGATGTGAAGACACCTGTCCATGGACCATGAAAGAGGAAGATGAGACAGACGGGTGTGGAAAAGAGCTAGTTAGACACTAGGGTGAGACACCTGACTGTCCCAGTTAAATCATACTGTCATAAATCGTACTGTCATACAAATGAATACTCTAAATATTTAATGGCATAGGCTTATCTTATATGTTCTAAAACTATAAACTATTTAAGAGGATGTTTACCCTCTTACAAAACACTTGTTGAACATTTCCTACTGTTCACTGGGTCATGTTTTCATACTTTAGGTTGATTAGTGTTTGTACACCCAGGCCAGGTTTATCCAGGTTTGTCCAGGTTTATCCAGATTTATCTAGGTTTATCCTTTACTTGGATGTCTCAGTATTTGAAATTATTACTGTAAAGTACGATATTTACATCTTTACATCTTACACAAGTAAACAATTTCTGATTCTGATCTTTGTTGTAATGATGTTAAACATGATAAGCATGATAAAGTTGATAAAGGGGGCGTTGGACATATCTGGAGCTGCTCCACACATGGCTGTAATGGTCCAAGTAGTTATACGTGTGGGTGAGTCGCAGGTCATTTCTGGCACCGGTGAGCTAAAGGTGGATGAAATGTGTCCCCTCTCTCCCCTCTGTCCCCTCTCCCCTCTCTCTCCTCCATCCTCTCTCTCCTCCATCCTCTCTCTTCTCTCTCCCCTCTCTCTCCCCCTCTCCTCTTCCTACTCTCCCCTCTTTCCCCCCTCTCCTCTCTCTCCTTTCCCTCCCCTCTCTCCTCTCTGCCGTCTCTACTCTTTCCTCTCTCCCCTCCCCCCTCTCCTCTCTCTCCCCTCTCTCTCTCCTCTCCCCTCTCTGCTTATTGTGAAATAGAAGCATCTAGACACAACAATAGCTCAGCCATGTGATGTATTGTGTAAAGATACCCCTACCTCTACTGAAGGGTTCTACTGGAGGGACCCTCAGCAGGGATCTACTGCAGAGTTCTACAGCAGGGATCTACTGGAGGGTTCTACAGCAGGGATCTACTGGAGGGATCTATTGCAGTTACACAGCAGTGATCTACTGCACAGTTCCACTGCAGGGTTCTACAGCAGGGTCCTACAGCAGGGTTGTAATACAGGGTTGTAATACAGGGTTCCAGACTGCCTCTGGAAGTAGCATCAGCTCCAGAACTGGGTGACGAGACCATCATAAAGTGGGCTCCTGTACACAAGTTTAAGATCACTGTAGACATGTTTAAGACCATTGTACACAAGTTTAAGATCACTGTACAAAGGTTTAAGCCCGTTGTAGAGGAGTGGTGTAAACTCTGCCACTGAAATCCAGAAACGTGTTCTCTGGAGTGATGGGCAATGTTTTGTGGTCTATGGCTAAGTACACAACAAAATAGAGATTTCTAAATCTTATCGTACAGTTAACCGCACAGGTGGAAATTCCAAGTTCAGAAAGTAAAAGTCTTCACCAAGATTTTGCTCAGGCTTCCTGAATTATGGTGATTCCACTAATTTACCTGCCACTAATTAGAAAATCCAGCAAGTTTGAATAAAATCCTGGGAAGGAGTTTTACTTTCTGAACTTGGAATGTCCGCTATAATATAATAGCTAAATATTATCATAAAATATAATAGCTATAATTGCTAAAATATTTGATCTTTTTCTGTACTGTAACCCTTACTCGCTGAATCTACACATCTTTAAAAGCTAAACACAGCTGTGTTACAGCGGCACCGTGTTGTGAAACAATGCGTAATGAACGCAGCTGGGAAGTATCTCTTTCAACAGTAACAACAACACCGTATACGCTTTTAACAATCGACTTTTATTTTTATTATATATTTTTCCATTATTCGTTCTTCTCCTGTTTCTTAAATGCAGCATAGGAAAACCTTAAGTGCGATTAGTTTGTTTAAGACAGCCTGGCGAACAGGAAAGTCAGGGCGCGTTTGGAGAGGAGTGCGGATCACATCACTGGTAGCTCTGTGGGACCAGTGCGCACAGGTTCATGCAAACGAGATGTGACCAGTGTCAGCTGTATTTAAAATACATACAATGAAATGAATACAAAATACATATAATAAATACAATAACATTTAGTAATACTTTAGATTTTGCATGTTTAGGAAGGTTTACGTTTTTGTTCTGTTTAGTATTTTGTTGTCGTTGTTTAAAAAATAACTTCCAGAGTATAAACCCATGTGAGGTTGTTTAACTGCATGCAGGACGGACAGCGCAGTTCCGACACTACCGACCCGGCAGAGTTGGACCTGTCCTGTTCCAAACTCACAGCGACTCAAACACACTGAATTATTATGTTGAAACTCTCCCTACAGGAGTGAAAGTCTTTCATAACCGCAAGGTGGGGCGGGTGGGAGCTTTGAATTAACACCGATGGTTCTGCAACTGTATGTATCATGTCCACGTATGTTCGGCACCGCGGCGGGTTCTGATACCCGAACTCTCACCTTCCCTTACGGGTTTCGCACTTTTCTTTCTTTAACACTTTAAATAATCAGGGAGTGCAGGTGTACACCCCCAAACGACCCAACACCGTCTCCCAGCACAGGTGGTGTTGTGTACACACCGTGGCCACTCCGGTCGCCACGTGCGCGCCCCGCCGCGTTATTTACGCCGTAGCCACGCAGCGCTGTTTGTTGTAGTCGGGTGACCGGAGTCGTATATTCGAAGCGGAATTTGCTGGCCGCCGTCCAGGTCATCGCCATTCCGCGATCTCGACCGTGAGTGGTTGGGCGAGCAGGAAGCGCGCCGCCGCCTCGGCAAATCAGCTCGCGCGCCGACCGATAGCGCGCGGCGGCGTGTTTTCATGTTGTCGAAACTCCACGGGTCGGATGTTTGTTTTGGGCGTCGATACGCAAAAAATGCGGGTGAATATAATAAAAAGGATCACTTAATGCGAGGACGGGACGCTTGACGTTTGGCACCGCGGGAGCAGAGATGACACGAGCCACCGATCGCTTTCTGGTGTCCGAGACGAGCGTGTTACCGATGAGCGAGCCGGGTGGTTCCGATCGGTCACTGAGACGGGAGCTGTGCTGGACTCGGGTGGTCTGCATCACCTTCACGCTCATGTGTACCGCCGTCTGCGCGTTGGTCTTCGCTCAACTCCTTCCAGGATGCAAGGTACGCTGGAGTGTGTGTGTGTGTACGCGAGTGAGTTTTGAGTTGTTTGAGTTGTTGCAGACCAACATGTCAGATCATTTCGAAATTCAAGACACGAGTATGTGCAAATTTGGAGCTTAATCTGATTTATATTCTGACAGTCGTGGTATTATCGTTCTGCAATCGTAATTTCTGTAGGATGTTAATTTCAAGTCGGGTGTTAATTTCACATTCAAAGTACTTTCTTATTAATCATATTGACCACATGTTCACAGTTGGCAGAATGCTTCTCGATTTCCACTATTTATCATAGCTTACCACAATTAAAGACAGTTGTATAGAGTAATAGATGCGTATGTTTAGAACTCTGATATAGAAGCTCTGATAGGTTAAAGTAAATTGACATGAGCAAAGAATGTTCTATTAACCTGATTAGGGTTTAATTGATTGTATGATCAGACCACTAATGTGCATACTGTAAAATCATATATGGGGGGAGTGTTAATATTGGTTTTTTTGTGCTATTTTTCCTGCACAGGGTACAGGACATGGTAACAAGGAAAATGGTAATCTATTCTCTTTATACTTGTGAAATGTAATTTGTAGTACATTGGGTAGAACAAGTCGCTAGTACCACCAGCACAATGCATGCAATTAATCCAGGGAATGGCTCTGGGGTATGGCTCTGGGGTATGATTCTGGGGTATGGCTCTGGGGTATGGCTCTGGGGTATGATTCTGGGGTATGGCTCTGGGGTATGGCTCTGGGGTATGATTCTGGGGTATGGCTCTGGGGTATGATTCTGGGGTATGGCTCTGGGGTATGATTCTGGGGTATGGCTCTGGGGTATGGCTCTGGGGTATGATTCTGGGGTATGGCTCTGGGGTATGATTCTGGGGTATGGCTCTGGGGTATGGCCTTGCCAAATCCTGAAATGGTGAAAATGTTACAGCATGTAGTGGAGTAAAACACGCGCCTGCTCGACGGTATTGACGCGGTATTGAAACACGCTGAAGTGTCTTTAGTGGTTGATGTGGGCGATCTAAACGCTGCCTCCATTCTCTGTAGGTTCAGAAGCACCACACCGTGACACTCAAATTGGAGCTAGATGTGAAGATTTTGGTTTGGATGAAGCTGGATCTGCTGAACCTCACCCAGCCTTCCTGAAAAGTAACGGCGTTTAGGAACTCTTTAGGCATTTAGGGACTGCTCTTAGAAAGACACGCCGTATCTTAGAATGCTAAGACAGAAGAGGCAAGATGGCGCCCCCTAGTGTGTTAAATGTGTACAGTATGCGCAATGCCTTTAAACTTACGTCAGAAATATACAGGGCAATAAACTGTAAAATGAACTATTATATATATTTGATGATATTTGGATGCTGTTTGATGATAATTCGAGACAATCCCTTCTTGCATTTGACCAGATTTGAGTTATGCTTCATAATCTGGCAAGATAGAATTAACTTTAGCGTTCCAGCAGTGCACGTGATCCAAGAACCTGAGGAACAGTAGGAATGAATCCTCAGTAGGTCATCTGGGATTTAGTTAGGACTAGGTCATCCTGCTATGTTGCCTCTGTCTGGACACAAGCACAGGTGCTGATGAATCACTGTAGAGCTCGGAGAACATCACAGTCCCGTAGTTGTAGATTAATGTTATTCTTGAAGAATATCAGAGTCCTGTAGTTGTTGATTAATGTTATTCTTGAAGAATATCAGAGTCCTGTAGTTGTTGATTAATGTTATTCTTGAAGAATATCAGAGTCCCGTAGTTGTTGATTAATGTTATTCTTGAAGAATATCAGAGTCCCATAGTTGTTGATTAATGTAATTTTTGAAGAATATCAGAGTCCTGTAGTTGTTGATTAATGTTATTCTTGAAGAATATCAGAGTCCTGTAGTTGTTGATTAATGTTATTCTTGAAGAATATCAGAGTCCCGTAGTTGTTGATTAATGTTATTCTTGAAGAATATCAGAGTCCCGTAGTTGTTGATTAATGTCATTCTTGAAGAATATCAGAGTCCCGTAGTTGTGGATTAATGTTTTTCTTGAAGAATATCAGAGTCCTGTAGTTGTTGATTAATGTTATTCTTGCCTGCACTCACAGGAAAAACCCTTCAAAGGATTCACGCCTTTTTCGTTATTACCTGGATTTGCTTACTTAGACCATCATTGAATGAAAACTTCAGAACTCCATTTATGTACTTACAATGTTGTTTGTGTGTGTGTGTGTGTGTGTGTGTGTGTGTGTGTGTGTGTGATTCTTCCACAGTTGACTGCAGGAGTCTTTCTGCTTCTGCTCAGTATTTTCTGATATGGGAGAGGATGAAGTTTGGCAGTTTCAACCTAAGCGAAAAAAACGACACCCTGATCTTTCCTTCCGATGGCATGTACAGAATTTCCCTGCAGGTGACCTACAGGGGTACGGACCAGGTGCCTTCTGCCATGAAGAATATCCTGCAACACCATCTTTTTGTCTACTCGGACAGCTACCAGACTGAACGGACTATACTGTCTGCCTTTGAGACGGTCTACTACGATAGTAGCACATGGAGAAAGTCCTTGTACTCTGAAGGCATATTCAAATTTCATAAGGGAGACACACTGAAGGTGCAAACGAGTGATCTGAGACTCATAGACTGTGATGGGAACCCAGGAACCAAGACCTTCCTCACAGTTCATCTCCACGGTGCAGCACCGGTGTCCTGTGTGTGAGGAGGACGCTCGGATCATTGGTTATTGGTGGTTTGTTATTGGTGGTTTCCTCTCTGTGTATTTACGCTCAAGAGTGAATGTTTCTCTGTCACTGTGTAGATCTTCCGCTGCCCTGTAATGGGGAGTCTTCTGGAGCCATCACTGATACATCTACTTCTGTTCGATACTGAATTCAACGGGGATTTACTCAGATGCTTCTCTCCAGCCGAAGGGCCTGTAGTCTTAGCATTATAAAGCCCTTACACATTGAAGGATTCTTAATAATACTAAGAAGAGTGTTATCAAAGAAATTTGTTCACTGTAACCACAGTAACAACATTGTTTGGTATCTTAAAAGTGTCAATGTGTATAATGTGCCAAATGTGAATAAAAATGTGTCAGAATATTGGTTCATGTTTCGTGTATTCACATTGATGTGTACAAACCAGATTTTTGGTTTGTAACCTCTGAAAGTTTCAAGAAATCCGTCAAGATGTCCATATTTGAACATACGTTAGTCAATGTCCACTGCACAACACTGAGTTTTAAAAACTCTTAATTAACCATTAATTAAACAAAAAAGTCCTTCAGGACACAAAGCCACATGTCCAGACAGGCATGGTCTGGCATTGCTGGTACTACACACGGTACAGTTTGTGTAGTGATATAAATTGTTTATACACCCAAAACTGGAAATATCAGAACATTTCATAAATGTTTTTAACAGTAACATTTTTTAAACCTTAACCATCAAAGCTTTCTAAGCACACATATCTCACATGTCAACCGCCCCTTAGAACCAACAGTGTCATCTGTTCTCCGTTCACGTGGTTTAAACCCCACAGGCGCCTGAGTTCACTGGCCTGTTTTACGTAGTTTTGTTTTCCTGAAAGATCAACTTCAGCTCTGGTGATATATCCAGCGATGTGGGGAATCGCATTGAGAATCTCCACAACATGAAGTGACGTGAAGTCTTCTGTCAGAGAAACCGCTGTGTCATTAAATCTTGCTGGCACAAAACCAAGAGATAAGGTGGAGCTGTAGCGGTGAGGGATCTCAATAAAACTCATTAGACCAAACACCTGAGTTGTCATGCTCTTGAAATTACACTCATACTAGACACAGTGAGCAGAAGGCCCGCTCTGCTCTCAGTGACTGGTCCAATCTTCTTCCCCTCGTGTGGGAAAACCTGGTTCTGTCATTATTATTACACGTGATCTTTAATCCTTTCTGTGGATCTGCATGATTTTTCCAGATTCTCAATGAAACTGCTGTTCCTCTGAAGTCATGTAAGCTGAATGAGTGAGTTTGCTTTGTACGCTCAAAAGAATTTCGATGGACAAAGTGAGTTTCTTATCAAATTCATGATAGACTCTGCAACACGAACGCCTGCATATTTCTCTGGTGTCATCAGCAAACATTTTTGTAACCACTTTGTAATGTTCTGCCGGTCTTCTCAAAGAACTGTGATGCAATTGACCTCAACAACAATGAGCATACTGTAATCAGAATCTGTAATATTAATAGAACAAATGGTTTACATAAAAAAACAAAACCTGGAATAGGTCCTCAGTTCTGATGGTGTGGCAGGTTCTGAGGGTTTGAAAGGTTCTGAAGGTGTGAAAGGTTTAGATGGTGTGGCTCTGATAATGGTTCTGATAAATTGAGACAATCCCTTCTTGCATTTGACCAGATTTGAGTTATGCTTCATAATCTGGCAAGATAGAATTAACTTTAGTGTTCCAGCAGTGCACGTGATCCAAGAACCTGAGGAACAGTAGGAATGAATCCTCAGCAGGTCATCTGGGATTTAGTTAGGACTAGGTCATCCTGCTATGTTGCCTCTGTCTGGACACAAGCACAGGTGCTGATGAATCACTGTAGAGCTCGGAGAACATCACAGTCCCGTAGTTGTTGATTAATGTTATTCTTGCCTGCACTCCTGCTCATATCACCGAGTGGACCCCTTCATAGGGTTCACGCCTTTTCGTTATTACCTGGATTTACTTACTTAGACCTTTATTGAATGACTTACACATGTTTATTTTATCTGTATGTGTCTGTGTCAGCTAAGTAACAGAACATTTCAGAACTCCATTTATGTACTTACAATGTTGTATGTTTGTGTGTGTGGTGGGTTCTGATGGTGTAGCAGGTTCTGATGGTGTAGCAGGTTCTGATGCTATTTGATGGTGTTTAAAAAGTCTATCTGTACAGTTATTGGCTGTGCAGATGCTGTGACCAGAGTGCTTGTGGTAGGTGAAAGGTCACACCCTTTCTCCTCTCTCACTTTCATGTGTGAAAGTCACTGCCACGAATCAATGATAATACAGCTGTGATGCAATCAGATCGTGCTCAGGTAAACAGGTTCTTCTGACGCTCCTCCATCATCCATGAGGCCTGTCCCAGCATGCTCAGAAGAGCTGCAAAGCTACTGCTTTATACTGAAAGTGAGATTTTTAAGTCCAAGATCAGATCATGTGACATAACCAACAATAAAATATGTTCATCACTGTAGCCTTTTTGTTTAAATTCATTAACTACTACAAAACTGCATCGTATTATTTTCTGAATGTTGTTTTAGAGTCATTTTGTTTAAAATGTTTTTTCTCATGAACTATAATTATTCAAACCAAACTAAAATTACTGACTAGTCTAATCAAGACTGGGAAGGAGATGGCTGTGTTAATGATTATTATATACGTGACTGTAAGAACCAAAGGTTCATTATGTCATAAGCTTATCAGGCTCAGTCACATTCTTTCTCTTGCGTAATCAGCAGTTGTAAGAAAAATGTCTGTAATCACTTTGGAGTACTTTGTAATCTGTAAGAATGTCTATGAAAATTGTGGTTCTGTTCTGGTGCTGTGGGTTGTTCCATTGGGTTTGGGTGGTGTTTCAAACACACCAAATACCACCTCAACAAAACACACACACACACACACACACACACACACACACACACACACACACACACACACACACACACACACACACACACACACACACACACACATACACACACTCTCCCTTTGACTACCTGGTCCTGTTTGACTATTTCTAGACACTTCAGAAAGAATCTTAGGTGATAAAATAGAATAATGCGTTGGAATCAACCCGGAACTTAGATGTGGTTCTGTGTGAGGCTGTGTGTGCGTGTGTGTGTGTGTGTGTGTGTGTGTGTGTGTGTGTGTGTGTGTGTGTGTGTGTGTGTGTGTGTGTGTACTGTAGTGCAGTACAGAACCAGTCAGCTGGAGAGATGGTACACAGGGGGAGATGCTCACAGACTGGTCCTAGCCCTGGGAGAGAGGCGCACAAATCTCAATCTTATGTACAAAAAGTACATAGTTCATTAAAATGGTTATAGTAATAAAAGCTTGGGTTTTAGTTGACATTTCTTAGAGGGCTTTTAAATGTGTTCTGTATAATATAAATATACTGTATACTATACATATTATATTATATATTATATAATATTATAATATTATTATAGTAATAAGTATAGTATTATAGTAGTATAGTATAGTATTATAATGCACAGAGATGCTCCTCCCTGCATGAGCAGAGTAAGAAAACTCTTCCACAAGATTAGGATTGAATATTTATTGATATTTAGGGCAAATCTGGGATTACATCACTTACCTATAAACAGAGGCGGAGCTAGACTTTTTTTCATGGGGTGGCCAAAGGGTGAGCAAGGCTTTATCAGAGGGGTCCATATACAAATGATGAACTAAAGGAAACACATATTTTCTCTTCAAGTTACCATGTCCAGTGGGGTGGCACTAGGGGTGGCAAGGGCTCTGTTGGGGGTGGCAATTACCTCCCCTGCCCCCCCCCCCTTTTGGCTCCGCCACTGCCTATAAAAAGTAAAATTTGACCATTTATCTTTTGCCTTAATTTGATTTTCCTTGATTGTAAATAACTCACCACTGACCTTCATCTGCTCGACTGTACAGTTATCTAGTAATTTACTTTACATCCCTGGTGACTTCTGTATGTATTATGTGTGATAACCTGTTAGACTTGACACTCTGTGCATGTTTTGGGTATTGTACAAAGTTAATAAAACATGAAAATATGCATAAAAAAAGTAAAATGTGTCAGAATATTTGCTGATTTAGGTGGGATTATGATCTCTAGAAGGCAGGTAATCATGCCTTTCACCCACATGCCTGTGTAAAATTAAACCATGGCTTTTCTCATAAGTAATTATAATAATGACATAAGTAATTATAAATGACTTCATATCTTGCTATCACACATCAATCACCCACACTCACTCATACCAATCACCTGATTACTAATGACTCAAACTGGTCGTAGCCCTGGGAAAGATTTTCACAGTATGGTCGTAACTCTGGGAAAGATGCTCACAGTCTGGTCGGAGCCCTGGGAAAGATGCTCACAAAATGTTCCTAGCCGTGGGAAACGTGTTCAGAGACTGTAGAAAGCATGGATGACCTCCGAAAACGTCGGGGTTTTCCTCTTACTCACAGCCTGTCCTCAGATCCTCCCTTGGAGAGAAACACCACACTGATAAGGTCACGAGTTCCTAAGCTAGTTGACAATATGGATCATCGGCTCTCCTGAAGAAACCGGAGCGTAGCTGAAATTCATCATTTGATTGAGGCGTGCATTCCAGCCCAGGCTGCTGGACACCACCATTGTGAGACACCACCCATGTGAGACACCACCCGTGTGAGTGTGTGAATCACTGAAATGGACAGGAGCTCATGCTTCTGTTTGGGATGGGGGGGGGGGGGGGGGGACACACACGCCATTTCTTCTACAGACCACCAGACCTCAGAACCAGTTCCGTTTTAGACATGTAGCTCCGTTCTTTACAAGATTGACATAAATGTTGGCTTTGCACGTAAATAAGAGCTGGAGGTTCTGAGGAGAGAATGCCTCCTTCCCTGTGGACGTTACAGGTATGTGCCACCTACGGATGAAACTGCTAGTATGCCATCCTCCAGGTAAATGAAACTGGGTGGGAGAATCCTGCCCATGGCTTCCCATTACCCTAACGCGTGGCAAACGGTCGCTTGTGGTGGATTTCCCCATGCGTACCTCTCCACCTGCTCTGGGCGCCCGACGCACGCCCCCGCACCACCCACACACGGGTATTTCCCTCCCCGGGCGGAGTGCTGGATTAGCTGGCTTTTTCACGGAAACTCTTCCTGTTTGGGTTGCATCATTGCTGCCTCTGTGAGGGCCTGAACAGTTAAATAGGTTTAATCTTCTGTGTGTTAATACTTGTGTATTTTGTGTGTATGTTTTTGTGATGCAAACACAGCTAAGGCAGAAAGTCCGGTCCTGTTTGGTGACGACAATTTAAAAAGTGCTGTCAGTGTTGGACGAACAAATTAACGATAGAGTGAATATCACTCTAATCACTGTGTTCTTACACTACAATGTTTATAAACCTCCGTGATTATAAACCTTTTTTTATGCAATGTATCAATATAGATTTTCCTTTCACATTTCACAGTTCCTCATATATTCATATAGGGCATTGCCTTAATGGGTGCGTAAAGAAATGTAACCTGAAAACTCAAACAGGAAAAACATTTTTCTGAGGTACTGAAAACAATGAATGAAGAGTATCAGTGAAACCAGCAGAGGTGGAATCCAAGCACACGGGCACATGGAATGGGTTCCTGGTGCACTATTACTAAAACTCTGCCTTCCTGCCTCGCTCACGTTCTGGAGAAGAAGTGTGTCTGGGTGTCTACAAGATGACCTGATACAGACCTGCGATAACAAATCAGATGTTTGGCGTGTTTGGGTAGGCGTTCATATGACATCAGAGCTTGTCCTGAGACACAACCTTCTGCAAGGCTGTGTTTCTGTTTCTGTCTTTGTCCTCGGTGACAAAAAAACCCTCGACGCTGCAAATGGCCTAAGTCTGTGGGCTTCTTTGATCCTTGGTTTTGTTCTAGAGGTTGTTTACATTACTCCACGATGACGAAACAGTCGATCTTGTAAGGGAAATTCACTTGTTGGCTCAGGTACACCTGCAATCTTTTTACTTACATGCCTCTTCACGCTGAAGTGACATATTATTCACATTACTCATATTTCATGTATATTATATTGCATTTGAAAATAGCTCAGGACTTTTTAAAATTCATTTTTTAAAGATCTCATAGCTCATAGAATATTTTAAAAACATATTTGTTTTTGAAACATAGCTGTCTTTCAAATATTCTGTTATCATGACACCCCCTTGTCAATATATGGTGATTAGATGAAATCAGGACTGAAATCTCACCTCGGCTCAGTGACTCAGTGCTGATTCTGAGAGGGGTAGAAGAGTGTGGGTGTGGGCCCCGCTGGGAGGCCCTGATGTGACATGACCCTGAATATTACTCTCTTACACACTGTGTCAGATTTTGGTCCAAGTCCAATTCTGGCAGGATTTGTTCTCTGGACACTTGTCTGTAAATCACATTTACACAAGGACTTTCTGGTGTTAATTTTAACTGGATAAGAAATCTCAATCTTATGTACAAAAAGTACATACTTATAGTAATAAAAGTTTAGTTGACATTTCTGAGAGGGCTTTTATATGTGTTCAATATAATATCAATATACTGTATACTATACATTATAATAATATTATAGTATTAAGTATAGTATTATAGTAGTATAGTTGTGAAGGGCAGGGTGAGCAACTTAAAAGGAAGCGATCACGCCAAGTCTCAGGGAAAGAGGATGGTTTAATTGAACGTGCGCAAACCAAATACCCGTGACATAGATCCAGATTAAGGAAATAATAACCAGCAGTCAACTGGTACAAAGACAAGACATATATAGACGAACAAATGACCCTCAGGTGAGACAGATCACGGGTCCCGCCCAACTGAGGGACGAACATCACGTGACCAAAACAGGACAGCTGCCGCTGTAAACGGGGGCGACAGGCAGGGGGCCCACCCACAACGTGACAATAGTATGGTAGTATTATTATAATGCACATAGATGCTCCTCCCTGCATGAGCAGAGCAAACTCTTCCATAGGATTAGGATTGAATATTTATTGATATTTAGGGCAAATCTGGGATTACATCACTTACCTATAAAAAGAAAAATGAGTCAGAATATTTGCTGATTTAGGTGGGACTATGATCACTAGAAAGCAAGTCATCATGACTTTCACCCACATGCCAGTGTAAAATTAAACCACGGCTGTTCTGATAAGTAATTATAATAATGACATAAGTCATTAAAAATGACTTCACTTCTGGCTATCCCACATTAATCATCCACACTCACTCATACCAGTCACCTGATTACTAATGATTCCTCTCATCTTTCTCATTTCCACCACCATACTCATGCCACTGTGCCTCCCTCCAGTGCATATTTATTCTATTACATTTCTGTTTCTTCTATTACATTTCTATTTCTTCTATTACATTTCTGTTCCATTTTTAGTCACTTCTCACTTTGTCATTGTCAAAATGATCAAATCACACGTGCTTGCTTTGAAAATGAAATACTTCAGTATGCTAAAGTAGCAAAAAATATGTTTGTAGGCAGAAAGGTTTAAACATTGAATTAGAAATATTAAAAATAAAAAACCTAAATGGCTTAGAACTGAGGAAATTCAATTCAGAGTTCAGTCCAGCGTTCAGTTCAGAGTTCAGTCCAGCGTTCAGTTCAGAGTTCAGTTCAGTTCAGAGTGGCATTCAGAGTTCAGTTCTATGTAGGCAGATCTGTGCCTGCTGGATCCTGCCTGCTACAGGAAAACCACCTGTGAAGTTTTTGTTTTTTAAGAAGAAGTCTTTTGTTTAGAGTGTATGTAGATATTAGGAATGTTGGGGCTCTCTGTGGTAATCGTCTAGTGAGAGCGCCTTATTTAAAAAGGCAAAGGTCCAAGCTTGGAGGGCTCCACCTTTCTCCTTCTCTCTAAGTCTCAGTATTGTGAAATCCCTTTTCATCTCATTTCTCTTTTATATGGATAAGATATTATGTTGGACCGAGGGCCCTAGCTTTGCATAAACAACTAGCATTTAAAATGAGACAGATTCAGCTGTAGGAGAGAAGAGATTCATATTGGCCTGAGATCTCTCTCCAGGGTCCAGGGTGCTTGATTTGATGCTGATCTTCTTTGTAATAAATGTATTATATACAACTAAGACGGTGTCGGGGGAGACTTCTTCATCTTCTTCTTCATTTTCATCTTCATTCACTTCATTAACACAGACTGGGATCCTTCAACATCTGTAGGAATCTCCTGCAGATGTTCCATCAGGCTGTGGTGTCCAGCTGTCTTTTCTATGCTGTGGTGTGCTGGGGAGGAAGCATGAACAAGAGAGACGAGATGCGTCTGGACACTGGTCAGGCGTGCGGGGTCCATGATTGGTCAGCTGTGTCATTTTCCAGAGGTGCCTCAAACCTTCATTTATAACAAAGAAAGAAATGAACTATTCTCTTCAACTAATTTTCGAGTCTGTATATTTGTTTTTGTATGTATTAATACCTTCAGTACTGGCAAATAGAGGCACTTGGTCTGGCTCGCCAGTGGATGTGCTGATGCATTGAGTGATGTTGGCGAACGCACCGGTGATGTTCCCTACCTCAGGCCCAATATCCACATTGAAGGGACCGCTTGGCCTAAATACAGAACTATAAATGTGGACTGGTACTAGCTTGCTCATTAGGGATCTGGACCTATGAGCTTGTAAATCTGTGTTGTAACAACAGGTGTTGTAAAAAGTGCTATATAAATTAAACTGACTTGATTTAGCCACCACGATGTTTAGAAAATAATCGTGCAATATGGGAAAAAAAATGGATCACTTAAATCAGGATGTGTAAGTGTATGCCAGCCCTGCTACACCAGCAGAGGATGAGTGGCAAAATGACTACTTTATACTGTAAAGCACTTTGAGTTGCATGTATGTATGAAAGGTGCTATACAAATAAAGATTATTATTATTATTATTATTATTACTGACCCCTCACGTCCTGGACACCACCTCACATCCTGGACATCACCTCATCTGGACTCTCCCCTCTGGTAGGAGACGCAGGATCATCAAAACCAGCATGACACGACACGACCACAGCTTCTTACCCAGAGCTATAGTGCTGCTCATTGGGGGACACCTCCCACTGTAAACTTCAAACTAACCTAGAACTGGTCTGATCTTGATTTAACATGATTTTTTTTCTTTTCTGTACATGTTAACACCATCTATAACCTTATTTAAACAATATTTTGAACATGAACCTACTTTTTTTTTTTTTTTTACATACTATCATATTCATGTGTATTGTAGTTTTGTTGATCTGTTAGCTACTTCAGCTCTTCATCACTTATTACTTTAGTACTTTTTAACTTTATATTCTTATTCTATTTATTTATTTACTTCTCCTCTAGTAAAATGCTTGTTAATATTCTGTGTAATTGTTACATGTCATACTTTACATGTCGTATTGCTGTTATCAAGCCAAATTCCTTGTATGTGTAACATGTTTGGCATCTTATTCTGTGAGATGGATATATAATATGCACAGCATCGAGGACATGAAGTGTCTGGTCATTTTGAGCATTTTGAGGGAGGACATGTGTGGGAAGAGAAGGGAGAGAGAGAGAGCAGCACGTGGTAGATGCCTGAACAGAAATCAGAGAGGAATCTGCACAGTCCTGTTTACACCATCTACTGCTGCATCTTACGCCAGGAAGTGCAAGAGCTGGTCAGGACCCTCTGAGTTCTCTGTAGTGGGGACGACGTTGAGCTTTTGCCCCGGGGGGCAGAACGGGGTCAGAGGGATCTGCTGACATCTTCTGATTTTTAGACTTATTCATTTAATTTTGTTTTGTACTTTTGAAGTAGTTCCAGATCACAGTACATCAGCACTACAATCGTTTAGAGAGCAAAGGATAATGTTATTGGCACCTTAAAGGCACGTTTGCTGTGTGACAGGTCATCAAGTTAGAGATTACAGAAGAATTAAGCTGCTGCCACTGCTCCAGTGGACATGCTGCTAATTAAACAGGCTTAAAATAAGACAGCTATATGATACAGCAATTCTAGTTTTTGATAGTTCCTTGTTTAATTGTTTATTATGTATTACTTTGCTTTTGTGCGGTTTATATGGGGATGTGTGTTATTGTGTGATTTAAGAGTGGCCTCTGTGGTGTTGTTGTATAAAGAGCTGTGTTTATCTCTGTGTTTATCGCTGTGTATCTAAAGGGAAGCCTTTTTTAAAATCCCAAGTGTTCACCCTGTCATGCGGCATACAGGAGGAACAATATATTATTTTTAAACATGGGAATTTTGAAATTTGAAATACTTACGGTACTTAGTGAAAACAAAGACTGGCAGTTGACACAAGAAACACACACCTATAAACACAGACCTTAACAACACACACACCCCTATAAACACAGACGTTAATAATACACATAACACACAACTCGTAATGACATTAAAGACTGAAAGGTGAAATCTTTCATCATGATTTGAAACATCAACGGGCACACACACACACACACACACACACACACACACACACACACCCCTTCGCCCACTCCTGAGTGCGGAGTCATACATTGTTTCTTTGGGGGGGAAGGGGGGGGGGGGGCGTGGAGGGAGGGGGTTCCCACATCCCTCATTCAAAGGAAAAAGCAACAAAAAAATTTAACAAACAAAAGTGTCATCTTAACTTTATACATTCCTCATAGCCTTTTGTTGCTGAGCCATTTCTACAGAAATAAACTTGCCTTCCAATTCCCGAGGCAAGCTGACCTCAAACAAATTCAATGTGATGACACATAAACCCTTTGAGATAATGGTTTGATCCAACCTCCATTCTGCTCCAGCCTCCTGTCCAACATCCTGAGTCACCAGATTCAGTTACTAACTGTTATAAACTAATGTCTGCAGGCATTCAGCAAGTGAACTGCTGTTTAATAGCCTCAAGGTTTTTATTACTTGAGCATACTGAACAGACACCAGGATAAAGAGGACATGCACTAGCACACTCCTTCCATTTTCAGCAGGTAATTAAGTGAAAAAGGTCTTAACACATGATGATTTGAGCACCTCCTAACATCACCACACCCTCTGTCAGAACATCAGCCTGTCTAGACACCGTGTCTCCGCGGATGAGGTCGGTTGTGCTTGTGGACTGAGTGAGTGTGTAGGTGTGATGGTGGTGGGAGCTGTTGTTAATCGTTGAACATCACTTTTAGTGCTTTGTCCTGGTCCACGCTGCCCCCACAGGCTGTTGTTGGAACTGCTTCATCCACTCAACACCTCCTTCGTGTTGTTCTGCTTGACCTGCTTGGTGCCACACGTGAGGTCAAAGTTTACTTCAAGCATCTGTCTCTTCACATCACATTACAATCTATGTAAACAGTTAAAGTGTAAAAATGTATTAATATTACACAATTACTGAAGATAATCGGTTCGAAAATTCTGCGTTTTTTATGGTTACCCCTGCTACAGACCCTGAGGCTCAGAGTGAGGAATTCGAGCTTTGAGATTTTGCTGATTCATTTTCAAACAATGCCTCTAAAAGAAAGGAAGCTTTACTGTTTCACAAACAGAGCAGTGTTGTCATGGTTTGTCCAGAATAGACAGCGGTCCCAAACATACAATAGACAAAAACACAGCTGTAGCTAGAAAAACCGTGCAGAAGAGACATAGCCATGGTAACATCAGCTCCATTGTTTTAAGGATGAAAATAATTTAACCAAAGCACCGTTACTGACTTGCTAACATCCCCGCACCCTCAGTCAGAGTCTCAGCTACTGCAGCATCCATAATGCCCTTTTAAGAGGGAAACATTATGCACAGAATAATATGGAAATGAGGATTGTGAGCGGCTGAGTTTTTCTCTGCATTATGTTACGTTATGTCTGCCTACCTCACGGATAAGAGCGTCTGCCTACCTCACGTGACCTGCCTAAGCCTGCAGCTCACTCAGGATAAGAGCGTCTACCTTCCTCACGTGACCTGCCTAGACCTGCAGCTCACTGAGGATAAGAGCGTCTACCTACCTCACGTGACCTGCCTAGGCCTGCAGCTCACTCAGAATAAGAGCGTCTACCTACTTCACGTGACCTGCCTAAGCCTGCAGCTCACTCAGGATAAGAGCGTCTACCTACCTCACGTGACCTGCCTAGGCCTGCAGCTCACTCAGGATAAGAGCGTCTGCCTACCTCACGTGACTTGCCTAGGCCTGCAGCTCACTCAGGATAAGAGCGTCTGCCTACCTTACGTGACTTGCCTAGGCCTACAGCTCACTCAGGATAAGAGCGTCTGCCTACCTCACGTGACCTGCCTAGGCCTGCAGCTCACTCAGGATAAGAGCGTCTGCCTACCTCACGTGAACTGCCTAAGCCTGCAGCTCACTCAGGATAAGAGCGTCTGCCTACCTCACGTGACCTGCCTAGGCCTGCAGCTCACTCAGGATAAGAGCGTCTGCCTACCTTACGTGACTTGCCTAGGCCTACAGCTCACTCAGGATAAGAGCGTCTGCCTACCTCACGTGACCTGCCTAGGCCTGCAGCTCACTCAGGATAAGAGCGTCTGCCTACCTCACGTGAACTGCCTAGGCCTGCAGCTCACTCAGGATAAGAGTGTCTGCCTACCTCACGTGACCTGCCTAGGCCTGCAGCTCACTCAGGATAAGAGCGTCTGCCTAATTCACGTGACCTGCCTAGGCCTGCAGCTCACTCAGGATAAGAGCATCTGCCTACCTCACGTGACCTGCCTAGGCCTGCAGCTCACTAAGGATAAGAGCGTCTGCCTACCTCACGTGACCTGCCTAGGCTTGCAGCTCACTCAGGATAAAAGCGTCTGCCTACCTCACGTGACCTGCCTAGGCCTGCAGCTCACTCAGGATAAGAGCGTCTGCCTACCTCACGTGACCTGCCTAGGCCTGCAGCTCACTCAGGATAAGAGCGTCTGCCTACCTCACGTTACATGCCTAGGCCTGCAGCTCACTCAGGATAAGAGTGTCTGCATGACTGCAGGCCACTTCACGAATGGCAGCTTTAAGTCTGATGGCTGCAGATAGCCACTGCATCTTTGTGGTGGATTTTAAACTGTTGCAAAATGGCACTAGTGAAATAAGGCCACAATTGTGGACCATGTTTTACATGTAAGTCATGGTCTTACAATGGCTGAAGCTGGTCGCTGGGTGCAGCTGAGTATTGGAAGAACAACTTCAATCGTTCAAATATTTCATAGAGAAAACATGTATGTACTGTAATTCAGAAATGTGCTGTAATGCTGCATAAATTCTGACATGTTATTACATTTTTTGTTTTGCATTTTTGCATTCTTATACCATATAGGATATCAAGACTAGTTCATAGTGGTAGTAGAGGTTCCATATTCACACCTCAACAAGAGGAGGCTGTATGTGCTCAGGTAGTTTTGAATGTGTAGAATAAGTTTTTGATTTTGCAGTTTTTCCAGTCACTTGTCTGTCTTTTTTGAATTTCAATCAGATTTGTTTTTGTCAGCAAATTGCAGTGCAAACAATACAGTCAATACAATACAATACAATATTGCTGTACAAATTTGATTCCAGTCCAATTTCTTTCTATCAGTCTTCCACATACAGTGATGTGTAACTTTGTGTTCTGTGTAAGTTTGTATTTTGTGTGTAACATGTATTGTTTCATTTGATATACCACAGAATGTGTAGCGTTCTTGAAATCAAAAACTTAGCTAGCTTCCATCAGAATATACTTACAGTCTGCACTGACTGTGACTTTTACAGTAAGCAGTTTTCACATTTACATGAATATTCAAGAATAACCATTTTTACACTTACATGAATATTCAAGAATGACTAATCGCAGTGTAATGTCATTCAATGGAACAGTGCTTCGTCCCCAAGGAAACAACGTGACTCAGGAAAACATTGAGTCATGTCTGGAACAGGCCCACTCTTCCCCTTCAAACTCCTTGTGTAACCTGGTCAACTAGGAATAATAATCAAACAGCTCACGCTATGCATAAAATGACTGGAATTAAATTATGTGTATCCTGTTCTGCATCATTTCATATTTTGCAGGCCAGCACATCATTCTTATGTCGTTAATGTTCTCCAATCTGTATTGTGAGTGGTAGACTGTTATATTTCTTCTTTCCGGAGTCCTCGGGGATTTTTGCACAGCTCAATCATGTAAGAGAATTTGTGATTTTACTGTTTGTGACCTTCATTCAGACCTTCAGCCTCTTCTCCTTCTTCTCTGAAGACGTACTTCTCCTTGGCGTTCCCTGAGTCCACATCCTGCCTGTCTCAGCTGCAGCTCCTTTCCTAATGAGGACAATACCAATCAGAAATCTGTTTTTTTTCTTAACTAATTGTCTAAATGGTTCTGTGCCACTTAATCTGTTTTCTTTAATAAACTTCAAAACTCGTTCCTGACAGCTGTTTGTTGTGAATCTGTTCTCCTGGTGCCAACCATGGAACCTTGAGGGCTGAACACATCCACACTGGTGTTGGTGACTCCTGATGGCTACAGTCTACATCTACAAGCTTGGTTTGGTTTTTACGTAAGCAAGTATTTTATAAAACACCTTTAAAGCCCAAAATGCTATACATGATAACACAAGAAAAACAACTGTGACCATGACAAAGACAATGACAAATAATGACTTTCATAATAGATACCAACAGCCTTTCTGTAATGTGGTGTGAAAAGACAGATGTTTGCAGATTAAATGTAAAGATTTTAACACAGATGTATTACAAAACCGTAAGTGGTCAAGTCAGTGAACTGCATATGTGTAAACTGAACTGCATATGGGAAAGTCATACAAATAGCAGGACCCAGACACCCTTGCTCGGATCAGGGTAACTGGTGCATCACCCTGGAGCCAGGCCATAGTTTATATCTAGAGACACGGTGTAGGGACATGGTGAATGGTTATGGTGTAGGAACGTGGTGTAAGGACATGGTGTAGGAACGTGGTGTAGGGTCACAGTGTAGAGACGTGGTGTAGGGTCACAGTGTAGGGACGTGGTGTAGGGTCACGGTGTAGGGACGTGGTGTAGGATCACGGTGTAGGGATGTGGTGTAAGGACGTGGTATAGGGTCATGGTGTAAGGACATGGTGTAGGAACGTGGTGTAGGGTCACAGTGTAGGGATGTGGTGTAAGGATATGGTATAGGGTCATGGTGTAGGGTCACAGTGTAGGGATGTGGTGTAGGGTCACGGTGTAGAGATGTGGTGTAGGGACATGGTGTAGGGACGTGGTGTAGGGTTACGGTGTAGGAACGTGGTGTAGGGTCACGGTGTAGGGACATGGTGTAGGGTTACGGTGTAGGGACATGGTGTAGGACATGGTGTAGGGACGTGGTGTAGGGACATGGTGTAGGGACGTGGTGTAGGGTCACGGTGTAGGGACGTGGTGTAGGAACATGGTGTAGGGACGTGGTGTAGGGTCACGGTGTAGGTGTAGGAACGTGGTGTAGGGACATGGTGTAGGGACGTGGTGTAGGGACATGGTGTAGGAACGTGGTGTAGGGACATGGTGTAGGGACGTGGTGTAGGGTCACGGTGTAGGAACGTGGTGTAGGGACGTGGTGTAGGGTTACGGTGTAGGGATGTGGTGTAGGGACGTGGTGTAGGGTCATGGTGTAGGGACATGGTGTAAGGACTTGGGGTAGAGACATGGTGTAGGGCAGAGGTGGGTAGAGTATTCAACAATTTTACTCAAGTAAAAGTACAGTTACTTGAACCAAATGTTACTCAAGTAAAAGTAAAAGTATGCATCCCAAAAATTTACTTGAGTAAAAGTAAAAAAGTACTTTGATTAAAAGCTACTCAAGTAGTGAGTAAATGAGTAAATGAGTACTGTCTCGTGTCAGTAAATTACATCATGGGAAATTGAATTACGGGAAACAATGACTTTTAATGATAAAAATAATTTATTATAAATAAATATTATATATATAAATTATTTATTATAAATAATGTGTATTTTTGTTTGTTCCTAATTATTAGGCCTGTGTAACTTTAATGTGTTCCACAAAGGCACTAACTGATGAGACTGTCAGCCAATTCGTGTAGCTACAACTTGACACCAACTGAATCAATTTGTAGCAGACTTAATCATCCTATATTGCTAGTGTGTACAATCAGTGTGAGAACTGGTTTTTAGTATTGCACTGCGTTACATTTAATAATTACATCATACAAACGTTATGCCTCAGAGATATAACATTACACAAAATTATACATACAGCAAACTTATCGCATCGTGTTTCCTCATATTTGATGTTGAGTTCTTGTAGGCTGAAATGTCCACACGTTTGCAGACACAATTGGCAGCGCCAAGGTTGCAAACTCTCACGCATTGAGCGTGAGACACACGCATTTGACTGTCTTCACACGCTTACACGCCACACATCCGATTTCTCATGCCGAAGTTTATTTACCTCTGATCGACATCTATGATTCAATGAGTTACTAGTTCGCTCTGGCGCCAACCACTGGCGATCGACCGATCGCGATATAACACTTAATTTGTGTCCATTTTACACCCCCCCCCCCCTCAACAATTTACGTTCACCACCCAAACCCCCACCCCCCACCCCGGTTTAAATCTCACTAAAAGTGATCTTGAAAACTTGGCAACCCTGCAGCGCATTATATAGCTGTCCTTTTAAACGTTTGTAATGTAAACATTGGCTGTTGAGGTCAGGGATGTTCGGGAGGTTTTTCTGTCACTTTCTTGCTACGGTGGAGAAAGTTTGCGTATGTGATCACGTGATTGACCGGCTTCATTTGATTGGTCACTCATACTCTGGTGACGAACGTTGGTCAGTCTTCTCACTGAAAAGACGAATTATTTACAAACCGAAAGTAACGGTAGCGCGCGGCGCAAATCCGATTGTAACGGAGTAAAAGTCGCGTTTTTCTCACCACATATTTACTCAAGTAAAAGTAGAAGTCTTTCATATTAAAACTACTCCTACAAGTACATTTTTGTCCAAAAAGCTACTTGAGTAAATGTAACGGAGTAAATGTAACGCATTCCTACCCACCTCTGGTGTAGGGTCACAGTGTAGGGACATGGTTTCTCTTCTTTTTTTTCCTTTTTTGTGGCCCACCTCCACCCCCCCCATCTTTGGAGGACAACTTTGTTTTTAGGTACAGATCAGATGATAACAATTCGATATAATAAAGTGCAATAGTGATAACAATAATTGGGGTTAGGTCAGGTGGACCATAAGAGGATATAGAAGAGAGGGGGAGAGAAAATAAAAAGGGAAAGACAGAAGGGCAGGGAAAAATAAAAAATAAAAACAACCATCTCAAATGACCACAGCAAAGAAGAGCAGAAAGTGTACCCAAGACATATAGCACACATGACTGTGATGTATGTGTGTGTGAGTGTGTGTTTATGTGCAACATAAAAGTGCAATATAGGATAAATGTACAGAATGTACTTACCATCAAGAGTAGAAAGCTGTGACAACATTCCCCCAGAGGCAGGCAGAGAAAGACCCGGGAATCCCACCCGCCCGGGCACAACTAACCACCAACCCAGAACCAGCTGTCCTCACACATACACTCAACCTCATATATACATTCACCCCCATATACACACCCCTACATACAAACACACAACCCCTTATATACACCCTTATCATGTATACACTTACACACCTCCCTATACACATACACACACACACACACACACACACACCCAAACCCACCCTCATATATAGACCCTCACACATATACACCTACACGCACATGTACATCCACCTCTACATACATTCCCACACACATTCACCCACACCCATATACAATCTTATAGACATATATACACCCCCCAATGTACACATTCACTCCCATATATACACCCACACCCATATACAATCTTATAGACATATATACACCCCCCAATGTACACATTCACTCCCATACAGTCATGGCCAAAAGTTTTGAGAATGATACAAATATTAATTTTTAAAAGTCTACTGCTTCAGTTTTTATAATGGCAATTTGCATATAATCCAGAATGTTATAAAGAGTGATCAGCTTAACAGCAATTAATTGCAAAGTCAATATTTGCCTAGAAAATGAACTTTATCCCCCAAAACACATTTCAACTTAATTGCAGCCCTGCCTTAAAAGGACCAGCTAACATCGTTTCAGTGATTGCTCCATTAACACAGGTGTGGGTGTTGATGAGGACAGGGCTGGAGATCAATCTGTCATGATTAAGTAAGAATGACACCACTGGACACTTTAAAAGGAGGCTGGTGCTTGGCATCATTTTTTCTCTTCTGTTAACCATGGTTAACACGTGCAGTCATCATTGCACTGCACAAAAATGGTCTAACAGGGGAGAGTATCGCAGCTAGAAAGATTGCACCTCAGTCAACAATCTATCGCATCATCAAGAACTTCAAGGAGAGAGGTTCCATTGTTGCCAAAAAAAGCTCCAGGGCACCCAAGAAAGACCAGCAAGCACCAGGACTTGTTTCAGTGGTCAGTGTTTCAGTTGCGGGATCAGGCTACGAGCAGTGCAGAGCTTGCTCAGGAATGGCAGCAGGCAGGAGTGAGTGCATCTGCACGCACTGTGAGGCGGAGACTCTTAGAGCAAGGCCTGGTCTCAAGGAGGGCAGCAAAGAAGCCACTTCTCTCCAGAAAAAACATCAGGGACAGACTGATATTCTGCAAAAGGTACAGGGAGTGGACTGCTGAGGACTGGGGTAAAGTCATTTTCTCTAATGAATCCCTTTTACGATTGTTTGGGACATCTGGAAAACAGCTTGTTCAGAGAAGACGAGGTGAGCGCTACCACCAGTCTTGTCTCATGCCAACTGTAAAGCATCCTGAAACCATTCATGTGTGGGGTGGCTTCTCAGCCAAGGGAATCGGCTCTCTCACAGTCTTGCCTAAAAACACAGCCATGAATAAAGAATGGTACCAGAATGTCCTCCGAGAGCAACTTCTCCCAACCATCCAAGAGCAGTTTGGTGATCAACAATACCTTTTCCAGCATGATGGATCACCTTGCCATAAAGCAAAGGTGATCACTAAATGGCTCAGGGAACAAAAAATAGAGATTTTGGGTCCATGGCCTGGAAACTCCCCAGATCTTAATCCCATTGAGAACTTGTGGTCAATCATCAAGAGACGGGTGGACAAACAAAAACCTACACATTCTGACAAAATGCAAGCATTGATTGTGCAAGAATAGACTATCAGTCAGGATTTTGGTCCAGAAGTTGATTGAGAGCATGCCACGGAGAATTGCAGAGGTCCTGAAGAAGAAGGGTCAACACTGCAAATATTGACTTGCTGCATAACTCATTCTAACTGTCAATAAAAGCTTTTGTTACTCATAATATGATTGCAATTATGTTTCTGTATGTGATAAAAACATCTGACCAACACACATAAAAAAATATATAATATTTGTGTCATTCTCAAAACTTTTGGCCATGTATGTATATACAGACACACACCCATATATTCCCTCCCCCCTAACACGTACTCATTCATCCACCTATACAAAAAGAGACAAGGACAAAGACACACATTCATCCAAACTAACACACCCTCCGCAGCGGGGGCAAATGGCTGGACCAGCAAGGAACGGCTGCAGCCCCAGGACGCCACCAGCCCAGCCCTGCGCTAGAGACCCATCCCCCTTTTTACTTGTAAATCTGTATTCAATGTTCCACCATATGTTTGCGTCTCAGTGAATCAGAGTCATTTTATTTTGGAAGAACATCAAGGCAATATGGCAACAAAAAAACAATGATTGTTTTGTTCTTCCGTATCCATGCAGGTCCATCTGGTTCCATGTTTAAATGCTTTGACTGCACCAGATGCACCAGATGATTTTGCACCAGAGACCACCAGATATGGCTCAGTCTCTGTTCCCAGCTAAGGTGGGGCATGAGTGTCAGTGGTAATGAGATGGTGAATTTCTGCATGATGACTCACTTAACTTAGTGAGGTTCTGTGTCAGCAGAGCACATATTCACACAGCCCTGTGTTAGTTCACAGGAAGGATGAGAGTGCGAAAAACCATTAAGCGTTCATGTGGTGTGTGTATATATATATATATATATATATATATATATATATATATATACACCACATGAACGCATTTTAAAACAAGAGGTGTGCCAAAAAAAAAAATCGGTTCACATATCGAAAATCGATTCTCATTTACTACGATTCAGAATCGATTTTAAATGTCCCAAAATTGATTCTAAGTCGTGGTGAAGTCTTGCGTTACGTAATTACAAAATTACGCGAGACTTCACGCACAGATTCTAGGACACAAATGGAGAAAAGAGATATTCAACCTGTCCCGTCTTCGTTTAAGGCAAAAATATGGGTTCATTTAGGTTTTTACAGAATGCCGGGCAATGCCAGTTCTATTGTTGCTAGGGACACTTTCATGAAAAATTTAGAGGCAGCTAGTTTACTGGTGTTGTTTTTCACTTAAAAAAAACTTTTATTTTCACTTGTTATTTTTAGCTCCTGAAAAATATTAGTCTTTAATTTGTGCAAAAATAGTGTTCCATGTTGTATTTTTGGTACTGCAACTTCCCTACAAAAAAGAAGTGCATGTTATTTAACTGTAGCATTTTATTTTATTTATTTTCTGTATTTGTCATTCTGTCTTGCAAACCAGACTGTAGTAGATCATACAGAGTTTATAGACTGAAGCAGAAATTTTTATAAATCAAATCATTTTGAATCGAAAATCGTTTTGAATCGAATTGTGGCCACCAAAATCAGAATCGAACCGTGAGATAGTAAACGATTCCCAACCCTAATATATATATATATATATATATATATATATATATATATATATATATATATATATATATAATTATATTTTTTTCTGTATTTGCAAGAAGCCACATTTGCACCTGTCGACGAAGAAGAGGAACGTGGGGCAGCTTTTGGAATGGTTGATGCTGTCATTAACTGGAGCCAGTGGTGTGAGACTGAAATGCCGCCTGTGTTGGCCTGAGCCGGGCTGAGAACACTGGTGTGAGCTGCTGGCATATGGGAATGCAGATGCCTTCTTAAATCAAACTGTCAAATTTCACATTCACACCTGCCAATGCCAAAACTGAACACTAGAGGGCAGAAAAGATTCACTTCATGGGAAATAAAAATCTCTGCCCGATTTATGACAGTTTTAAAGAAATAAAATCTATATTGGTCTAATTCTTATAAATGGTGTCAAGTGGTCAGTAATGGTCTGTTATGTTATAGCATTATGACATGAGAGATGACAGAGGAACCCTGAGGAACTGTTCATGTTATAGAGATCTTTTATATGAATACACAAATCCTTTATTTCTTATGTGTCAATTTACTTTGCCTTGTTTTGTCAAAATTGTCCTTCAAAAAGTCCTTCCAAAAAAAGAATAAAAAAATTTATGAGAAAGAAAATGTGAAAGTGAGAAAAGAAAAAGAATGAGAGAGAGGGAGAGAGGGAGGCAGAGAGAGACGGAGAGAGAGAGAAGGAGAGATGTTTGTCACAGATCCTTAAAGCACATTTCAGATGCGGAAATCTTTGTCTTTCACTGACAGATTAAAATGTATTCTTTAAAACTCACAAAGCAGTTGGAGTTGAAATAATCCAACCCAGAGCTGAGTTGAAAGGGTGGGTGGTCAACGGCCTCCTCTGTGGTCAGACTCTCGCCAGCTCCGCTCTCATTCAGGAGTAAAGCAGAAGTGTTAGAAGATGAAAGATGTGGCATCTCCTCATCCTCACCTGAAAGTTTTGTTAGGTTCAGACCCTTTCAGTTACTCACAGGGACGACTGGAAAATGCCCTCATCTCCACTAGAAGAATAGAGAGGGGGAAAGAGAGGTAGAGGGAAAAAGAGAAAGAGAGAGAGAGAGAGAGAGAAGCAGGGAGAGGAGGAGGGAGGGAGATAGAGAGAAGAAAATAGAGGGTAAGAGAGAGGGAGAAAGAGGGAGAGAGATACTTTATAAATCTTTTATTTACTCTTTAATCGATTTAGTGTTGGAAGAAAACATACCCATGTGTTCTCAGTTGTACTTAAAAGAAAAAAAATCAAAATGGTGTTATCAGTCAACAGGAACCAACATCCATCATCAACAGGAAAAGTCATTTCATCATCATCCGTCAACATGAAAAACTATTTCATCATTATCCAATGTCAAAATCAAAGCCTCATTTGCTTCCCAAACATCCCCATGATAGGTCTGTGTGTGGAGCTCGCAGGTCTGTGTGTGGAGCTCGCAGGTCTGTGTGTTGAGCTCGCAGGTCTGTGTGTTGAGCTCGCAGGTCTGTGTGTTGAGCTCGCAGGTCTGTGTGTGAAGCTCGCAGGTCTGTGTGTGAGGCTCGCAGGTCTGTGTGTGGAGCTCGCAGGTCTGTGTGTGAGGCTCGCAGGTCTGTGTGTGAGGCTCGCAGGTCTGTGTGTGGAGCTCGCAGGTCTGTGTGTGGAGCTCGCAGGTCTGTGTGTGAGGCTCGCAGGTCTGTGTGTGGAGCTCGCAGGTCTGTGTGTGAAGCTCGCAGGTCTGTGTGTGGAGCTCGCAGGTCAGTGTGTGGAGCTCGCAGGTCTGTGTGTGGAGCTCTGCAGCAGTCAAAGTAACAGCAGGAACGTTTACGACTGAAAACAAACACTTCACCAACACTTCCAGTGTGCTGTACAGAGGGACAAGTCTGGGACAGGGATTCATGCAGTGGACAACTGCAGTGTCCATTGTCCCACACAGAGGGGACAGGCATTGAGGTTACGGGCGACAGTGGAAACCCTGCTGGGACCCGCAGAGAGAAGAGCTCTCATTTCACACTCTGTTGGAATGGAACAGAGACAGACGTTGAGAAAGACGGGTTCTCCATTTTGGGTCCGTCCACCCTCAAGGTCTCTTCAAAGTCCAGTCTTTATCAAGCTGGTCTTTTTTCACTGTTGAAAAGGGTAAGTGAGAGAGTTCTTGGAGTTCTTCTGATCATCCAGAGATTCAGCTGGAGTGATCTTCTGAGCAGGAGAGCAGGGCTGGTTCTTCAGTTATGTAAGTGTTTATGTAACTGTGTAAGGCTGTGGGAAATGGACCTGTCAGCTTGCATTTGCATCCACCTTCATTATCCAAGTCGGTGGCGTTGCTCCCTGTGGCCACCCTGCTGTGATAAAAGCATGCATCTCATCCCTGAACACACCACTCAGTGACCAGGTGTTATTAATACTTGGTTCGTCCAGACCAAAATGATCTTTTGGTCAAGTTCACTGTGAGCTCAAGCCAGATTTTTAAAATGCAACCATACAACCTTTAAGGGGACAATTTCTTTCTAATCATGTTCGACATTTCCTTGTGTAGTCCCATTTGTCCTTTAGGCCACAGGTGTGCCAGTCCAAGCCTCCCCCCGACACAGAAGTGGAACGGTCCAGCAGCCGTGTGGGCGGGACACATGATGGACCAGAGCACCCTCGTACCCAGATCAAGCCCAGGGAAAGGGCACAGAAGAACCCTAATAGAGGAGGAACAAAACCCTATTGGAGGAGGAACAGAACCCTAATGGAGGAGGAACAGAACCCTAATGGAGGAGGAGCAGAACCCTAATGGAGGAGGAGCAGAACCATAATGAAGGAGGAACAGAACCATAATGGAGGAGGAACAGAACCATAATGAAGGAGGAGCAGAACCATAATGGAGGAGAAACAGAACCATAATGGAGGAGGAGCAGAACCCTTATGGAGGAGGAGGAGCAGAACCCTAATGGAGGAGGAGGAGAAGAACCATAATGGAGGAGGAGCAGAACCATAATGGAGGTGGTGCACATGCTCTGGTGGGGGATCCAGGACAGGATGGAGGTGGCAAAACTGTTCAGAAAGGAGAGAAATAGAGCATTATAGAGAGAGTGAGAGAGAGAGAGAGAGAGAGAGAGAGAGCGAGAGAGAGAGAGAGAGAGAGTGACAGAGCATGAAATGAAAGATTCTGAAGCAGTGGACCGGAGAACCAGAGGACTTCCCAGGGTGCCGTGCTAATGCATGTGACTGTGTTAGGACCATTTCACATGCCATGTGCTTCTCCTGTTTCAATGAAACACATCAACAAATGCAATCAGGGTCCAGAGCAAATAGCAAGAATCCTGACACAAGACAGCAGGCCTGACATCACACATGACATCACACATCCTGTAAGAGTTCAAACAAGACTAATTTTTCAGCAACAATACAAACCAAACAGAGACAGTGTTTACTGTTACGTTCCAGGGGCCTCATTGCCTCTTAATCCTGGAGAGAAGAATGTTCTGCATGTTTTCACCCACACACACTCATACCCACAGCGACACACACACACACACACATACCCACACACACACCCATACCCACCCAAAAACACACACACATGCACATACACACACTAATTGATATACCTTTTATAATTATATGTAAGGGGCTTGGCTCAGGAGAGGAGATATTACTGACAAATTGGCTATCTAGAGAAATTAAAGAAAATACACACATTTATTATTAAACAAACTAAAATTTGACAACACAGTTAATATCAAACCTTAGCTAACCAAACGATTACCAATGAGTAGATAAAGTCTTTGAGTGGAAGGCCAGGAACGGTGTGATGCCCTAACGAAAAGGATTTACAGACACTATGACTACTAGGCTAACGGGGTGAATGTGTGTGTGTTGGCACCCTGAGACACAGCGAACCGAGACACAGCGAACCGAGACACAGCTCACGTTGAGCAGAAGGGGATGAACGCGGCCCGTCTGTGTGCGATACACAGCACAGGATGTGTGTTTGTGGCCTCGCCCTCGGTGCTTTAACGACCCAGCTGTCTGTCTCAGGAAGCTCAAAGGCAGCGAAACGACCCGGCCTAGTTTCTATAGACTGCTCTGAACTTGTCCGGATGGCCGAGGGCTCTGTGATCTGTCGCAACCGCCGGGACCGTCCAGAGACCCAGACGTAGTTCTGACTACGCCGACGGATCAACCAAAATCAATAACTGTCGGCCGAACAGAATTAACTTTCATTTACCGAGACTAAAGAAATAACAACAACAGTCGGACGAGCGAAACGAATTTAGACAAATTACACCACTCAGACACCAGACGAAAGACTAATATAATTCTAAGTATTACTAAATAATCTTCCTTTTTCTGGAGAGACTTTGACTTGAAGATGTTAGAGAATCCGAATCGACTACTTCACTCGTGTAGTGGTATATAACAGTGGTAGGCCTATATAACTACATTTCAGGGTTGTTCTAATGGAAGTGATTGGTCAGATGATTATTAAGTAAAAGAAATGAAAAGATATAACTAGAACAGAAGTGCAATACTATGGATAGTTTGCAGGTTCCTTAACAAAGAAAACACCTATTTTTTTATTCGATTAATTCCAATCACCTATCAGCTAATCAGGAACCAAGTTGATCACCTTCATTTCATCCTGGATCCTGAGCCGTAGATAAATAGATAAATGCAGAATTACACAGAGTACATGATAACACAAGGGAATATTTAAACACAGAACAATATAGTGTACATGACATACCTTAGGCATACATCAAACAGACACAGCTTACACACTGTTCCACAAGTACATATGTGGGATTTAATCAGTTCATTTTTAAACATTATTCCAGAGTGCTTGTGGCACAGATATTATGGGCTGGGCCTGGATAGAGCTGTGGATCCAAGACCCTTTAGTCCTGTAATCTGTGATAAAGCTCCTTTCCTTCATGAGAATAAGGTCAAAATTGGTGTCACTAGATTATTCTTGAAGAGCTGTTTCCTCTGGGATGGCTTAGGATCTAGTGTCTGAAATATGGAGTTATAAGAATCATGGAAAATTTGACATTCTTGGATATAAGTCTGTTTAGGACTTCCGCAGGGATAGTTTATGGTTAGTAAGGTGTCATGGTAAACAAGAAAGACCATAAAGAAGATATGAAGAATTATGGTGAGTTCCATAATGAACACTGATGCACGCTTGAAGTGGGCTTGTAGAATAGAGAATACCACAAACACTCCCCCTACACAAACTTTCACATATTCACACTCTCTGGCTCTCTGTCTCACACTCATGCACACTCACATAAATACTGACATAAATGCTCACATACACTCACATAAACCTAGCCTCAAGGCCTGTTCAATTTCTTGTATGCTCAATCAGCCACTAAGCCACTATGTGTATGTTTGTGGACATATATGTGTGTGTATGTGTGTGTGTGCATTGTGTGTGTGTGTGTGTGTGTGTGTGTGTGTGTGTGTGT
>NW_027506945.1:360000-401995 GCF_052324685.1 Brachyhypopomus gauderio
CACACACACGACAAAGGCCATACATGGCAAATAAGAACTAGATGACAACTCATCCACAGGTGGCAGGTCTGATAAGCACAGCACCACGTGGCTTTATTAATAAGCTGGTGTGTGTGTGTGTGTGTGTGTGTGTGTGTGTGTGTGTGTGTGTGTGTGTGTGTGTGTGTGTTTGGACTGCTATGAAAACCTGTAAACACTGCTGTACATTTGAAAGTGTGTGTTAGCTGTGAGATGGAGTTCCCACTCTGTCTTACTGTCCCTGTCTTACTGTCTCTGTCTTACTGTCCTTGTCTTACTGTCCCTGTCTTACTGTCTCTGTCTTACTGTCCCTGCTCTGCTGTAGGTCAACCTATTTCATCCACAGGGCTAACAACATGTGATGACTCTTTTAGGAATGATAGTAAATTTAAAATCTACTTAATGGTCTTCTGGAATTAACTGTCTGTCATCACCTGTGTGTGTTGTGTGTGTATGTGAATAACAGAGAGGGATAGAGAGACAGACAGATAGTCAGAGATAGATAGACAGAGAGACAGAGAGAGAGACAGAGAGAGAGAGTAAAAGGCCATGGATGAAGTGTGTGGCTTGGTCTGACTCCAGGAGATTATTAATACAGCTATAATAGATCAGACACAGCCTGTAGAACTGGAAGAAAGGAAGATTTTATAGAGTCCTGTGGCCAGAGAAAGAGAGAGGGAGCGAGGGAGAGTTCTGTCATCACTTGTGAAAGAGATGAAGTGGAATGCTGAAGGTAAACATCAGCCTCTGTCCTGCTCTCATCACCCCACATACAGCACTCTCATCACTCCACATACAGCACTCTCATCACCCCACATACAGCACTCTCATCACTCCACATACAGTACTCTCATCACCCCACATACAGCACTCTCATCACTCCACATACAGCACTCTCATCATCACTCCACATACAGCACTCTCATCATCACTCCACATACAGCACTCTCATCACTCCACATACAGCACTCTCATCACTCCACATACAGCACTCTCATCATCACTCCACATACAGCACTCTCATCATCACCCCACATACAACACTCTCATCATCACTCCACATACAGCACTCTCATCATCACTCCACATACAGCACTCTCATCACTCCACATACAGCACTCTCATCATCACTCCACATACAGCACTCTCATCATCACACCACATACAGCACTCTCATCACTCCACATACAGCACTCTCATCATCACTCCACATACAGCACTCTCATCACTCCACATACATCACTCTCATCACTCCACATGCAGCACTCTCATCACTCCACATACAGCACTCTCATCATTACTCCACATACAGCACTCTCATCACTCCACATACATCACTCTCATCATCACTCCACATACAGCACTCTCATCACTCCACATACAGCACTCTCATCATCACTCCACATACAGCACTCTCATCACTCCACATGCAGCACTCTCATCACTCCACATACAGCACTCTCATCATCACTCCACATACAGCACTCTCATCACTCCATATACAGCACTCTCATCACTCCACATACAGCACTCTCATCATCACTCCACATACAGCACTCTCATCACTCCACATACAGCACTCTCATCATCACTCCACATACAGCACTCTCATCATCACTCCACATACAGCACTCTCATCATCACCCCACATACAGCACTCTCATCATCACTCCACATACAGCACTCTCATCATCACTCCACATACAGCACTCTCATCATCACTCCACATACAGCACTCTCATCACTCCACATACAGCACTCTCATCATCACTCCACATACAGCACTCTCATCATCACACCACATACAGCACTCTCATCACTCCACATACAGCACTCTCATCATCACTCCACATACAGCACTCTCATCACTCCACATACATCACTCTCATCACTCCACATGCAGCACTCTCATCACTCCACATACAGCACTCTCATCATTACTCCACATACAGCACTCTCATAACTCCACATACATCACTCTCATCATCACTCCACATACAGCACTCTCATCATCACTCCACATACAGCACTCTCATCATCACTCCACATACAGCACTCTCATCACTCCACATACATCACTCTCATCATCACTCCACATACATCACTCTCATCAATCCACATGCAGCACTCTCATCCCTCCACATACATCACTCTCATCATCACTCCACATACAGCACTCTCATCACTCCACATACAGCACTGTCATCATCACTCCACATACAGCACTCTCATCACTCCATTTACAGCACTCTCATCACTCCATATACAGCACTCTCATCACTCCATTTACAGCACTCTCATCATCACTCCACATACAGCACTCTCATCATCACTCCACATACAGCACTCTCATCACTCCACATACAGCACTCTCATCATCACTCCACATACAGCACTCTCATCATCACACCACATACATCACTCTCATCACTCCACATGCAGCACTCTCATCACTCCACATACAGCACTCTCATCATTACTCCACATACAGCACTCTCATAACTCCACATACATCACTCTCATCATCACTCCACATACAGCACTCTCATCATCACTCCACATACAGCACTCTCATCATCACTCCACATACAGCACTCTCATCATCACCCCACATACAACACTCTCATCATCACTCCACATACAGCACTCTCATCATCACTCCACATACAGCACTCTCATCACTCCACATACAGCACTCTCATCATCACTCCACATACATCACTCTCATCATCACTCCACATACAGCACTCTCATCACTCCACATACAGCACTCTCATCATCACTCCACATACAGCACTCTCATCACTCCACATGCAGCACTCTCATCACTCCACATACAGCACTCTCATCATCACTCCACATACAGCACTCTCATCACTCCATATACAGCACTCTCATCACTCCACATACAGCACTCTCATCATCACTCCACATACAGCACTCTCATAACTCCACATACAGCACTCTCATCATCACTCCACATACAGCACTCTCATCATCACTCCACATACAGCACTCTCATCATCACCCCACATACAGCACTCTCATCATCACTCCACATACAGCACTCTCATCATCACTCCACATACAGCACTCTCATCATCACTCCACATACAGCACTCTCATCACTCCACATACAGCACTCTCATCATCACTCCACATACAGCACTCTCATCATCACACCACATACAGCACTCTCATCACTCCACATACAGCACTCTCATCATCACTCCACATACAGCACTCTCATCACTCCACATACATCACTCTCATCACTCCACATACAGCACTCTCATCATTACTCCACATACAGCACTCTCATAACTCCACATACATCACTCTCATCATCACTCCACATACAGCACTCTCATCATCACTCCACATACAGCACTCTCATCATCACTCCACATACAGCACTCTCATCACTCCACATACATCACTCTCATCATCACTCCACATACATCACTCTCATCAATCCACATGCAGCACTCTCATCCCTCCACATACATCACTCTCATCATCACTCCACATACAGCACTCTCATCACTCCACAAACAGCACTGTCATCATCACTCCACATACAGCACTCTCATCACTCCATTTACAGCACTCTCATCACTCCATATACAGCACTCTCATCATCACTCCACATACAGCACTCTCATCATCACTCCACATACAGCACTCTCATCACTCCACATACAGCACTCTCATCATCACTCCACATACAGCACTCTCATCATCACACCACATACATCACTCTCATCACTCCACATGCAGCACTCTCATCACTCCACATACAGCACTCTCATCATTACTCCACATACAGCACTCTCATAACTCCACATACATCACTCTCATCATCACTCCACATACAGCACTCTCATCATCACTCCACATACAGCACTCTCATCATCACTCCACATACAGCACTCTCATCACTCCACATACATCACTCTCATCATCCCTCCACATACATCACTCTCATCATCACTCCACATACAGCACTCTCATCATCACTCCACATACAGCACTCTCATCACTCCACATACATCACTCTCATCACTCCACATGCAGCACTCTCATCACTCCACATACAGCACTCTCATCATTACTCCACATACAGCACTCTCATAACTCCACATACATCACTCTCATCATCACTCCACATACAGCACTCTCATCATCACTCCACATACAGCACTCTCATCATCACTCCACATACAGCACTCTCATCACTCCACATACATCACTCTCATCATCACTCCACATACATCACTCTCATCAATCCACATGCAGCACTCTCATCCCTCCACATACATCACTCTCATCATCACTCCACATACAGCACTCTCATCACTCCACATACAGCACTGTCATCATCACTCCACATACAGCACTCTCATCACTCCATTTACAGCACTCTCATCACTCCATATACAGCACTCTCATCACTCCATTTACAGCACTCTCATCATCACTCCACATACAGCACTCTCATCATCACTCCACATACAGCACTCTCATCACTCCACATACAGCACTCTCATCATCACTCCACATACAGCACTCTCATCATCACACCACATACATCACTCTCATCACTCCACATGCAGCACTCTCATCACTCCACATACAGCACTCTCATCATTACTCCACATACAGCACTCTCATAACTCCACATACATCACTCTCATCATCACTCCACATACAGCACTCTCATCATCACTCCACATACAGCACTCTCATCATCACTCCACATACAGCACTCTCATCACTCCACATACATCACTCTCATCATCACTCCACATACATCACTCTCATCAATCCACATGCAGCACTCTCATCCCTCCACATACATCACTCTCATCATCACTCCACATACAGCACTCTCATCACTCCACATACAGCACTGTCATCATCACTCCACATACAGCACTCTCATCACTCCATTTACAGCACTCTCATCACTCCATATACAGCACTCTCATCATCACTCCACATACAGCACTCTCATCATCACTCCACATACAGCACTCTCATCATCACTCCACATACAGCACTCTCATCACTCCACATACAGCACTCTCATCATCACTCCACATACAGCACTCTCATCATCACACCACATACAGCACTCTCATCACTCCACATACAGCACTCTCATCACTCCACATACAGCACTCTCATCATCACTCCACATACAGCACTCTCATCACTCCACATACATCACTCTCATCACTCCACATACAGCACTCTCATCATTACTCCACATACAGCACTCTCATAACTCCACATACATCACTCTCATCATCACTCCACATACAGCACTCTCATCACTCCACATACAGCACTCTCATCATCACTCCACATACATCACTCTCATCATCACTCCACATACAGCACTCTCATCACTCCACATACAGCACTCTCATCATCACTCCACATACAGCACTCTCATCATCACTCCACATACAGCACTCTCATCATCACTCCACATACAGCACTCTCATCACTCCACATACAGCACTCTCATCATCACTCCACATACAGCACTCTCATCATCACTCCACATACAGCACTCTCATCATCACTCCACATACAGCACTCTCATCATCACTCCACATACAGCACTCTCATCACTCCACATACAGCACTCTCATCATCACTCCACATACAGCACTCTCATCATCACACCACATACAGCACTCTCATCACTCCACATACAGCACTCTCATCACTCCACATACAGCACTCTCATCATCACTCCACATACAGCACTCTCATCACTCCACATACATCACTCTCATCACTCCACATACAGCACTCTCATCATTACTCCACATACAGCACTCTCATAACTCCACATACATCACTCTCATCATCACTCCACATACAGCACTCTCATCATCACTCCACATACAGCACTCTCATCATCACTCCACATACAGCACTCTCATCACTCCACATACAGCACTCTCATCATCACTCCACATACAGCACTCTCATCATCACACCACATACAGCACTCTCATCACTCCACATACAGCACTCTCATCACTCCACATACAGCACTCTCATCATCACTCCACATACAGCACTCTCATCACTCCACATACATCACTCTCATCACTCCACATGCAGCACTCTCATCACTCCACATACAGCACTCTCATAATTACTCCACATACAGCACTCTCATAACTCCACATACATCACTCTCATCATCACTCCACATACAGCACTCTCATCACTCCACATACAGCACTCTCATCATCACTCCACATACAGCACTCTCATCATCACTCCACATACAGCACTCTCATCATCACCCCACATACAGCACTCTCATCATCACTCCACATACAGCACTCTCATCATCACTCCACATACAGCACTCTCATCATCACCCCACATACAGCACTCTCATCATCACTCCACATACAGCACTCTCATCATCACACCACATACAGCACTCTCATCACTCCACATACAGCACTCTCATCATCACTCCACATACAGCACTCTCATCACTCCACATACATCACTCTCATCATCACTCCACATACAGCACTCTCATCATCACTCCACATACAGCACTCTCATCATCACTCCACATACAGCACTCTCATCACTCCACATACATCACTCATCATCACTCCACATACATCACTCTCATCAATCCACATGCAGCACTCTCATCCCTCCACATACATCACTCTCATCTTCACTCCACATACAGCACTCTCATCACTCCACATACAGCACTGTCATCATCACTCCACATACAGCACTCTCATCACTCCATTTACAGCACTCTCATCACTCCACATACAGCACTCTCATCATCACTCCACATACAGTACTCTCATCACTCCACATACATCACTCTCATCATCACTCCACATACAGCACTCTCATCACTCCACATACAGCACTCTCATCATCACTCCACATACAGCACTCTCATCACTCCACATACAGCACTCTCATCATCACTCCACATACAGCACTCTCATCACTCCACATACATCACTCTCATCATCACTCCACATACAGCACTCTCATCACTCCACATACAGCACTCTCATCATCACTCCACATACAGCACTCTCATCACTCCACATACAGCACTCTCATCATCACTCCACATACAGCACTCTCATCACTCCACATACAGCACTCTCATCATCACTCCACATACAGCACTCTCATCACTCCACATACAGCACTCTCATCATCACTCCACATACAGCACTCTCATCACTCCATATACAGCACTCTCATCACTCCACATACAGCTCTCTCATCATCACTCCACATACAGCACTCTCATCACTCCACATACAGCACTCTCATCATCACTCCACATACAGCACTCTCATCATCACCCCACATACAGCACTCTCATCATCACTCCACATACAGCACTCTCATCATCACTCCACATACAGCACTCTCATCACTCCACATACAGCACTCTCATCATCACTCCACATACAGCACTCTCATCACTCCACATACAGCACTCTCATCACTCCACATACAGCACTCTCATCATCACTCCACATACAGCACTCTCATCACTCCACATACAGCACTCTCATCATCACTCCACATACAGCACTCTCATCACTCCATATACAGCACTCTCATCACTCCACATACAGCTCTCTCATCATCACTCCACATACAGCACTCTCATCATCACTCCACATACAGCACTCTCATCATCACCCCACATACAGCACTCTCATCATCACTCCACATACAGCACTCTCATCATCACTCCACATACAGCACTCTCATCACTCCACATACAGCACTCTCATCATCACTCCACATACAGCACTCTCATCATCACACCACATACAGCACTCTCATCACTCCACATACAGCACTCTCATCACTCCACATACAGCACACTCATCATCACTCCACATACAGCACTCTCATCACTCCACATACATCACTCTCATCACTCCACATGCAGCACTCTCATCACTCCACATACAGCACTCTCATAATTACTCCACATACAGCACTCTCATAACTCCACATACATCACTCTCATCATCACTCCACATACAGCACTCTCATCACTCCACATACAGCACTCTCATCATCACTCCACATACAGCACTCTCA
Organism: Brachyhypopomus gauderio; assembly: GCF_052324685.1. Lineage (NCBI taxonomy): Eukaryota > Metazoa > Chordata > Actinopteri > Gymnotiformes > Hypopomidae > Brachyhypopomus > Brachyhypopomus gauderio. The sequence continues at coordinate 368,167 of NW_027506945.1, forward strand.
TCATCACTCCACATACAGCACTCTCATCATCACCCCACATACAGCACTCTCATCATCACTCCACATACAGCACTCTCATCATCACTCCACATACAGCACTCTCATCATCACCCCACATACAGCACTCTCATCATCACTCCACATACAGCACTCTCATCATCACACCACATACAGCACTCTCATCACTCCACATACAGCACTCTCATCATCACTCCACATACAGCACTCTCATCACTCCACATACATCACTCTCATCATCACTCCACATACAGCACTCTCATCATCACTCCACATACAGCACTCTCATCATCACTCCACATACAGCACTCTCATCACTCCACATACATCACTCATCATCACTCCACATACATCACTCTCATCAATCCACATGCAGCACTCTCATCCCTCCACATACATCACTCTCATCTTCACTCCACATACAGCACTCTCATCACTCCACATACAGCACTGTCATCATCACTCCACATACAGCACTCTCATCACTCCATTTACAGCACTCTCATCACTCCACATACAGCACTCTCATCATCACTCCACATACAGTACTCTCATCACTCCACATACATCACTCTCATCATCACTCCACATACAGCACTCTCATCACTCCACATACAGCACTCTCATCATCACTCCACATACAGCACTCTCATCACTCCACATACAGCACTCTCATCATCACTCCACATACAGCACTCTCATCACTCCACATACATCACTCTCATCATCACTCCACATACAGCACTCTCATCACTCCACATACAGCACTCTCATCATCACTCCACATACAGCACTCTCATCACTCCACATACAGCACTCTCATCATCACTCCACATACAGCACTCTCATCACTCCACATACAGCACTCTCATCATCACTCCACATACAGCACTCTCATCACTCCACATACAGCACTCTCATCATCACTCCACATACAGCACTCTCATCACTCCATATACAGCACTCTCATCACTCCACATACAGCTCTCTCATCATCACTCCACATACAGCACTCTCATCACTCCACATACAGCACTCTCATCATCACTCCACATACAGCACTCTCATCATCACCCCACATACAGCACTCTCATCATCACTCCACATACAGCACTCTCATCATCACTCCACATACAGCACTCTCATCACTCCACATACAGCACTCTCATCATCACTCCACATACAGCACTCTCATCACTCCACATACAGCACTCTCATCACTCCACATACAGCACTCTCATCATCACTCCACATACAGCACTCTCATCACTCCACATACAGCACTCTCATCATCACTCCACATACAGCACTCTCATCACTCCATATACAGCACTCTCATCACTCCACATACAGCTCTCTCATCATCACTCCACATACAGCACTCTCATCATCACTCCACATACAGCACTCTCATCATCACCCCACATACAGCACTCTCATCATCACTCCACATACAGCACTCTCATCATCACTCCACATACAGCACTCTCATCACTCCACATACAGCACTCTCATCATCACTCCACATACAGCACTCTCATCATCACACCACATACAGCACTCTCATCACTCCACATACAGCACTCTCATCACTCCACATACAGCACACTCATCATCACTCCACATACAGCACTCTCATCACTCCACATACATCACTCTCATCACTCCACATGCAGCACTCTCATCACTCCACATACAGCACTCTCATCATTACTCCACATACAGCACTCTCATAACTCCACATACATCACTCTCATCATCACTCCACATACAGCACTCTCATCACTCCATATACAGCACTCTCATCTTCACTCCACATACAGCACTCTCATCACTCCATATACAGCACTCTCATCACTCCACATACAGCACTCTCATCATCACTCCACATACAGCACTCTCATCACTCCACATACAGCACTCTCATCATCACTCCACATACAGCACTCTCATCACTCCACATACAGCACTCTCATCATCACCCCACATACAGCACTCTCATCATCACTCCACATACAGCACTCTCATCATCACTCCACATACAGCACTCTCATCACTCCACATACAGCACTCTCATCATCACTCCACATACAGCACTCTCATAATCACACCACATACAGCACTCTCATCACTCCACATACAGCACTCTCATCACTCCACATACAGCACTCTCATCACTCCACATACAGCACTCTCATCACTCCACATACATCACTCTCATCACTCCACATACAGCACTCTCATCATTACTCCACATACAGCACTCTCATAACTCCACATACATCACTCTCATCATCACTCCACATACAGCACTCTCATCACTCCACATACAGCACTCTCATCACTCCACATACAGCACTCTCATCACTCCACATACAGCACTCTCATCACTCCACATACAGCACTCTCATCATCACTCCACATACAGCACTCTCATCACTCCACATACAGCACTCTCATCATCACTCCACATACAGCACTCTCATCACTCCACATACAGCACTCTCATCGTCACTCCACATACAGCACTCTCATCACTCCATATACAGCACTCTCATCACTCCACATACAGCTCTCTCATCATCACTCCACATACAGCACTCTCATCACTCCACATACAGCACTCTCATCATCACTCCACATACAGCACTCTCATCACTCCATATACAGCACTCTCATCACTCCACATACAGCTCTCTCATCATCACTCCACATACAGCACTCTCATCACTCCACATACAGCACTCTCATCATCACTCCACATACAGCACTCTCATCATCACCCCACATACAGCACTCTCATCATCACTCCACATACAGCACTCTCATCATCACTCCACATACAGCACTCTCATCACTCCACATACAGCACTCTCATCATCACTCCACATACAGCACTCTCATCATCACACCACATACAGCACTCTCATCACTCCACATACAGCACTCTCATCACTCCACATACAGCACTCTCATCACTCCACATACATCACTCTCATCACTCCACATACAGCACTCTCATCACTCCACATACAGCACTCTCATTACTCCACATACATCACTCTCATCACTCCACATGCAGCACTCTCATCACTCCACATACAGCACTCTCATCATTACTCCACATACAGCACTCTCATAACTCCACATACATCACTCTCATCATCACTCCACATACAGCACTCTCATCACTCCACATACAGCACTCTCATCATCACTCCACATACAGCACTCTCATCACTCCACATACAGCACTCTCATCACTCCACATACATCACTCTCATCATCACTCCACATACATCACTCTCATCAATCCACATGCAGCACTCTCATCCCTCCACATACATCACTCTCATCATCACTCCACATACAGCACTCTCATCACTCCACATACAGCACTCTCATCATCACTCCACATACAGCACTCTCATCACTCCATTTACAGCACTCTCATCACTCCATATACAGCACTCTCATCATCACTCCACATACAGCACTCTCATCACTCCACATACAGCACTCTCATCATCACTCCACACAGTCAGGTTGACAGTTGTCCACAGGCTGGACAGTTGTGTGTGACCATGCATGAGCATACACACTGTGCACTTAGAAACAATAATGTGCACTCTGATGACAGATCACTGATGACACATGCCTTGCAGCACCATAGCAACCCACTGTAAGGAGCTGAGCTGAACAAATGATTAAACACTTGGCAAAGACCAAACAGCAAATATTTGGTCGAATAAACAAATCAATTGTTGCCATTGTGTGGAAGTAGTTCCAGTGTTAATAAGAGTCCAAATCAGGATGCTGACTGACAGGATTAGACCGAGATCACGGCGTGAGATCCAAAAACACACGTCACCCAGGTAGCCCACACATCCCATGTGAGACAGGCATCCTGCGTGAGACAAGCATCCCACGTGAGACAGGCATCCTGCGTGAGACAAGCATCCCACGTGAGACAAGCCTCCCGCGTGAGACAGGCATCCCACGTGAGACAAGCCTTCCGCGTGAGACAGGCCTCCCATGTAAGACAAGCCTCCCACGTGAGACAGGCATCCTGCATGAGATGAGATGGAACATGTGGTTATTTTCCTGGCTGCTCCTCCTTCAGCCACTCCTGCTTAGCTCTGAGCTCCTCGCACGGCTCAGTGCTTTTGATTAAGTCAACCGCCTGTGACGTGGAGTTTGGGGAGAGGGTGGTGGGGGAAAGAGGGTGGGGTGGGTGCAGAGGAGAGGGTGGTGTGGGAGGGGGTGGTGTGGGGTAGAGGGTATTGTGGGGGAGAGGGTAGTGTGGGGGAGAGGGTAGTGTGGGGTCGAGGGTGCTGTGGAGGAGAGGGTGGTGTGGGGGTAGAGGGTGGTGTGGAGGAGAGGGTGGTGTGGAGGAGAGGGTAGTGTGGGGTAGAGGGTGATGTGGGGTAGAGGGTGGTGTGGAGGAGAGGGTGGTGTGGGGTAGAGGGTAGTGTGGGGGTAGAGGGTGGTGTGGGGGTAGAGAGTATTGTGGGGGTAGAGGGTGGTGTGGAGGAGAGGGTAGTGTGGGGGTAGAGGGTGGTGTGGGGGTAGAGAATAGTGTGGGGGTAGAGGGTGGTGTGGGGTAGAGGGTAGTGTGGGGGTAGAGGGTGGTGTGGGGGTAGAGAGTAGTGTGGGGGTAGAGGGTGGTGTGGGGGTAGAGGGTGGTGTGGAGGAGAGGGTGGTGTGGGGGTAGAGGGTAGTGTGGGGTAGAGGGTGGTGTGGAGGAGAGGGTGGTGTGGAGGAGAGGGTAGTGTGGGGAGAGGGTGGTGTGGGGTAGAGGGTGGTGTGGGGGTAGAGGGTGGTGTGGAGGAGAGGGTGGTGTGGGGGTAGAGGGTGGTGTGGGGTAGAGGGTGGTGTGGAGGAGAGGGTGGTGTGGGGGTAGAGGGTAGTGTGGGGTAGAGGGTGGTGTGGAGGAGAGGGTGGTGTGGAGGAGAGGGTAGTGTGGGGTAGAGGGTGGTGTGGAGGAGAGGGTGGTGTGGGGGTAGAGGGTAGTGTGGGGTAGAGGGTGGTGTGGAGGAGAGGGTGGTGTGGGGAGAGGGTGGTGTGGGGTAGAGGGTGGTGTGGGGAGAGGGTGGTGTGGGGTAGAGGGTGGTGTGGGGGTAGAGGGTGGTGTGGGGGGAGAGGGTGGTGTGGGGGTAGAGGGTAGTGTGGGGTAGAGGGTGGTGTGGAGGAGAGGGTGGTGTGGGGGTAGAGGGTAGTGTGGGGTAGAGGGTGGTGTGGAGGAGAGGGTGGTGTGGGGGTAGAGGGTGGTGTGGGGTAGAGGGTGGTGTGGGGGTAGAGGGTAGTGTGGGGTAGAGGGTGGTGTGGGGGTAGAGGGTAGTGTGGGGTAGAGGGTAGTGTGGAGGAGAGGGTAGTGTGGGGTAGAGGGTGGTGTGGGGTAGAGGGTGGTGTGGGGTAGAGGGTGGTGTGGAGGAGAGGGTGGTGTGGGGGTAGAGGGTGGTGTGGGGTAGAGGGTGGTGTGGAGGAGAGGGTGGTGTGGGGGTAGAGGGTAGTGTGGGGTAGAGGGTGGAATGCCTCCTCCCAGCACCATGGCTGCTCCATTGCTGGCCTGTTGCCAACTTGACTCTGCTTTCTCCATTACTATCTCAGAGGAAACAGCGTCTCATGGGGTCCAGGGCCTGTGACCCTCACTCCTCCTCTCCCCCGCTCTGATGAGCTTAACAGACCCTCTCCGAGCAGCGGTAACGGGGGGGCTCCTCCATAGCAGCCCACATACAAACACCCACAGGCCAGAGGAAGTCTCTGCTAGGAGTGCTGAGGGTGCAGATTTAGGAGTTGGCTCATACCTGTGAGCAAAATCCATTTCACAAGGTTTCAGAGAGTTCCAGATCAGAACTAATGCAGCTTCTGACTGGCGTTCCCTTCTGGCTGCCTGACTTTACTAATTAGATAATGATTAGATATGAACAAGTGCATGTGTGATGGAGGCTGTGGATGGATCGGGGAGACGGAGACGGAGGCGGCCGGTGGCGCCGCAGACTCGGCCAGGCTAGACGTCACTCATGCTTAGGGGGCTGGACCAGAATAACAGACAGGTTTCCAGACGAGAGCCTCGGAGGGGAAGGGCTGGCGTGGGGGGCTCGAGGTGAGTTTACACAGATTACGCCACGGATCAGAGTGGAAGAAATCATGTGTGTGTGTGTGTGTGTGTGTGTTTATATTTTGTCTCAGTGGGGCCTCACTAATCTTTTGAAGCAATCACCTTGCTAAAACGCTGCAAGCTTCTGAGTCTGATTTTCATATGCACCATCATCATCATCATCATCATCATCATCATCATCTCCAGGCAGCTCAGTCTAGAGTGAGTGCAGGGTTTGCATTTCAACATCCCACCTATAGGGTTTTAGAAACAGACGTCATTCACATACAAAATGAGCTGAGAACAGCACAAGTGGTGGTTCAGGGGGAGGATGATGATGACGCTGATGAAGACCAGGGTGTACTGGAGCTGCCCTGCTCTCCTACAGCCAACCACAGGAGTCCAAAGGTCCTCCTTCAGCTCTGAGAACAAGCAGGAACACGTAGACAGAGCTACAGGTCACAACACACAGACCCTGCAGACAGCGACTTTCTTGATGCAGTTTCTGGCTGAAGATCAGGCTGAATCGGCCATGTTAGCACATCAAATAAACAGAACCTTGATACGAGGGTACATTGTACTACCTGTCTGCAAATGTCAACGCCAAGGACTTCACTGAGTATGTCATTGAAAAACATTGTAGACAACTGCTCAAGACAGTCCAATTAAACATGCTAGCCATACTAATAACAATAATACTGTTGAGCTCATGATATGTCTTTAAACGCGGATGTTACTCGTTCAGTGTGGACTTGTCTTTAATGAAGACGAGATCACCACGGCCTCCACACCCACGTCTTTCAACATCTGCCCGCTGCTAGATCGTGTTCAGGCCTTCATTTGGCCAACACTGATAACTGAAACAAACAGCAAATCTTTGGCATATTTCACAAAATTGCAACATTATGACATTAAGTGTCGCCTTAGCAACAGTAAGACATTCAATTAATTTTTGCTAAGGTGACTGACAAAAAACACCTAGCTAAATAGCTAAGCCTGGTTAGGTTATGACGGCTAACACTGTGTTTTTCAGGTGAGGTATGTATCACACCAGGCCTCTGTACCAGTAGGCCTACATATACACCTATACACGTGGCGCTGATCTGGCCCGCCTCAGAAAGCCTTCAAACGGAGGCCGTCTCGGTAGGCTGCAAATGCACAATTCACAGCTTAAGAGACGTTTCACCGAGCATCTGAGGCGCCTCCGCACAATAAACGAGACTTCAGCTCAATTCACCTCACAGACTTTATTGTCACCACACACCCTCCCCTCCCCTTTCTCATCTCTCCGTTGTGCTTTGAGACGAGAGACTTCAAAGGTTTCCATCAACAAATAGAGGTGAAAAGGCTTACATGAAAGGCAGGCGGTGGACAAGCCTTCTGATTACAACTGGGTTTTGTATTTTTTTATTTCATTTCTAATTGGGCCTCCTGCCAGCGAAGCCGGCTCGCGGGGCGCGTGGGAGAGGGATTCCCATAACGAATGCACGAGCGGCGCTCGCTGTCTTAATTAAGGATACGACGCACGCGCGCGATTAGGCGGGAGCGCGTGCAAGTCCAGGTATAGGCTCGTGGTTTCTTGTGAGGACATGTGAGAACGCAACAAACACGGACTGTTTATTAAAGTCTGTGCATAAAGAGACACGCAGCTTTGTGGGCTGACACGGCAGAAAATAGAAAAGCCTGCTTCGTTTCATACATCCTCTACTGTCTGTGTGGATCTCATTTGAAACCTTTTTGAAGTCTCGCCGGCTAGATTATGCATAAGGACCGACGTGCTCTTTATTCATGTCACTGTTATCCATTCTGTAATTGAAGCACAACTAATTAACTAAGTACTACTAATGAATTAATTACAATAGCCTAGTAATACCTTTGTTTATATGAATAATATGAATAATTAACATATAAATTAGTAATGTGTGATTACAAACTGGAATGCCTAAACCTGTTACATTTGGGCAATGTAATCGATAATTAATTGTGTAATAATATTTCCAAATTAATTATAAGGGCACTGTGCAGTCAGGTGTAGTGTTGTACAGACACGCCCCCACTGGGATTATCACAGCTATCCTGAACTGACTTACACCTGCACATACTGAGCAATTAAAGTGTCTGCTTTTGCTATTACAGTGGTACTACAGTGTGATCATATTTACACTATAAAGAGAGAACAGGATAGAGTGTTGTCAAAGTCCTAACTCATAAAGTACAGATAATATCCTGATTAACAGGTACAATTGGCCCTAAACAAGGTACTAGTACCACATCACTAAACCTATAACAGCAGGTTTCACTATGATAAACCTACAACAGATTAGATTTAGATTAGCTGTTAGGATATTACTAGAGGATACATTAATAGTGCTGATAAGCCTGTAGGTGTTTTGGCCTATAGACCACAGAACAGGGCCCTTAGGTGAGGGGACTGGAGAACAGGGCCCTTAGGTGAGGGGACCGGAGAACAGGGCCCTTAGGTGTGGGGACCGGAGAACAGGGCCCTTAGGTGAGGGGACCGGAGAACAGGGCCCTTAGGTGAGGGGACTGGAGAACAGGGCCCTTAGGTGTGGGGACTGGAGAACAGGGCCCTTAGGTGAGGGGACTGGAGAACAGGGCCCTTAGGTGTGGGGACCGGAGAACAGGGCCCTTAGGTGTGGGGACTGGAGAACAGGGCCCTTAGGTGAGGGGACTGGAGAACAGGGCCCTTAGGTGTGGGGACTGGAGAACAGGGCCCTTAGGTGTGGGGACTGGAGAACAGGGCCCTTAGGTGTGTGGACCACAGAACAGGGCCCTTAGGTGAGGGGACTGGAGAACAGGGCCCTTAGGTGTGGGGACTGGAGAACAGGGCCCTTAGGTGAGGGGACTGGAGAACAGGGCCCTTAGGTGTGGGGACTGGAGAACAGGGCCCTTAGGTGTGGGGACTGGAGAACAGGGCCCTTAGGTGAGGGGACTGGAGAACAGGGCCCTTAGGTGTGGGGACTGGAGAACAGGGCCCTTAGGTGAGGGGACTGGAGAACAGGGCCCTTAGGTGTGGGGACTGGAGAACAGGGCCCTTAGGTGAGGGGACTGGAGAACAGGGCCCTTAGGTGTGGGGACTGGAGAACAGGGCCCTTAGGTGAGGGGACTGGAGAACAGGGCCCTTAGGTGTGGAGACTGGAGAACAGGGCCCTTAGGTGAGGGGACTGGAGAACAGGGCCCTTAGGTGAGGGGACTGGAGAACAGGGCCCTTAGGTGTGGGGACCACAGAACAGGGCCCTTAGGTGTGGGGACCGGAGAACAGGGCCCTTAGGTGTGGGGACCGGAGAACAGGGCCCTTAGGTGTGGGGACTGGAGAACAGGGCCCTTAGGTGAGGGGACTGGAGAACAGGGCCCTTAGGTGTGGGGACCGGAGAACAGGGCCCTTAGGTGAGGGGACTGGAGAACAGGGCCCTTAGGTGTGGGGACCACAGAACAGGGCCCTTAGGTGTGGGGACTGGAGAACAGGGCCCTTAGGTGTGGGGACCGGAGAACAGGGCCCTTAGGTGTGGGGACCGGAGAACAGGGCCCTTAGGTGAGGGGACTGGAGAACAGGGCCCTTAGGTGTGGGGACTGGAGAACAGGGCCCTTAGGTGTGGGGACCGGAGAACAGGGCCCTTAGGTGAGGGGACTGGAGAACAGGGCCCTTAGGTGAGGGGACCGGAGAACAGGGCCCTTAGGTGAGGGGACTGGAGAACAGGGCCCTTAGGTGTGGGGACCGGAGAACAGGGCCCTTAGGTGTGGGGACCGGAGAACAGGGCCCTTAGGTGAGGGGACCACAGAACAGGGCCCTTAGGTGTGGGGACCGGAGAACAGGGCCCTTAGGTGAGGGGACCGGAGAACAGGGCCCTTAGGTGTGGGGACCACAGAACAGGGCCCTTAGGTGTGGGGACCGGAGAACAGGGCCCTTAGGTGAGGGGACCGGAGAACAGGGCCCTTAGGTGAGGGGACTGGAGAACAGGGCCCTTAGGTGAGGGGACCGGAGAACAGGGCCCTTAGGTGTGGGGACCGGAGAACAGGGCCCTTAGGTGAGGGGACCACAGAACAGGGCCCTTAGGTGTGGGGACTGGAGAACAGGGCCCTTAGGTGTGGGGACCGGAGAACAGGGCCCTTAGGTGTGGGGACTGGAGAACAGGGCCCTTAGGTGTGGGGACCACAGAACAGGGCCCTTAGGTGTGGGGACCACAGAACAGGGCCCTTAGGTGTGGGGACCACAGAACAGGGCCCTTAGGTGTGGGGACCAGAGAACTGTGCCTGTGTCACTGCTGTCAGCTCCTGTCCAGGCAAGCACTCACATGTGGTCTTGATTTCAACTTACTTCTGAAGATTTATCTACATTATTTAAATGGGTGAAAAGTGCTACAGATGTGACCAATAGCATAAAATGAGCCCGATATCCCTCTGCGCTTATTTAGTTTACTGGAGTGAGCTTATTTGATCTCCTTCACATTGTGACAGTCTCCAGTTCAACTGCTGGTGTCTGTCACACACTGTTCACGCAGGGACACAGTGGAAACTAAACGTTATGGGAGAAAATGTGTGTCCATAAATCTACCCAAGCTCCCCTTGAGACAAAAGCAGAGTTTTGTACTCAAAAACAAATATGTTTCCGATTACAAAACTCTGACTTCAGTTTCCTGAAACATTCTCAAACACTAACAACCTTTTTTACTGCCAGTACCAAATGGCGATGTCTAAGAATAATAACAGTTTCTGTTCAGCAGCTGGGGTCAGATGTGTTTTATAGATCAAACTCACCTTTAGGCTCTGAAGAGAGGAGTTATACACCAGCCAATCACTGCTTCTTAAGCATTTAATTGTTGAGGGTATAATTAAAAAGCCCTGTGTGGCTTGTGTCGGTGTACATTTGTACAAATACCCTTATCTATGGGTAAACAGTCACAACAGAGCTTAGACAGTAGTGTAGGTTTAATTTAGATGGGGGTGGTGGGGGGTGTCACTGCTCACTCTACTCAGTCTATAACAAGTGTGAGCAGGAATTATTGGGGGTAACACCCCCATCCCAAAATTTACACTATGAGCTTAGAGAAGCCAAACTAACAGTGTTTGGTCCTGATTACTCCAGTCTGCAGTGTTAGGGACCATTTATGGAACAATTTTGTATGGGGTCTTGTCTAAAAGTGGTCTCTCTCTCTCTCTTTCTCTATCACACACACACACACACACACACACACACACACACACACACACACACACACACACACACACACACACACACCCTAAAGAACCCTAAAAAACTTAAAGCGCCCTTCATCCACAGGGGGTCGTCGTTGTTTCGTTGTCAGTCCGTTAACCGTACCAAACCGAACTATTTTCCTGCTTGTTAATACTGCAAATAAACAATGAAAACGCTGGACACTATTTTTATCTGATACGGAAATAATGAAATGCGTATCTCTTTGTTTTCGATTTCTGTCCACCTTTCAGATTTTATGAAGCCTATTTTTCAGAATACGTTACCGGAACTCAATTGCAGTTCATATTTGCTATTAGATGCTATTTGCTATTAGATATTAGAAGTTGTGTCAAATATCATATAATTCTTGACGAATGATGTTAATGTAAATCTATTTAGAAGTGAGGTCCACATTGGGTATCGGTGAGACGTCTCGGGTGTCTTCAGAGACTTTGTCCCCAGAACCTCCCCATCGTGTCAGTGTCTGTGCGGGAATCGAGTGACGAAAGACCCACTCGGTACCTCGGCTCGCCCGACACCGCAAACTCGTTAGTTTAGTCCGAACCATAGTCGACACTTAAACACGTTACTATAGACTCTCCGTCCGGTCAGCAGACCGTTGGAGTCGTTTTTACCACGTCAAGATCTCCTTTCAAGAAATACGACCGGAGTGATTATTCCCTTTGCTAAAATATTATGAGAAAACCTGATCATGCGAACCTTGCAGTCTTTGGGGATCGACGTGTCTAACTGTTCTGTATTAATGGAGCAAAGTTCGGTAATACCAGGAACCTGATTGAATCCGGTCTGGACACATGCGTTGCGGACACCCACGGCTGGGAGCGCATTACGCACCACCGCCGAGAGGGACGCGGGGACGCGACAGTCTCACCGGACTTTTGGACCAGAACACAAGGATTTTAGGTGGCGGAGACGTTATTTTTTGCTCACATCTACTCATATGCTGAAATATCGCCTGTAATTGATTGAGGTTTACGGACCAGCACGGATTATTTCTCAAGCGAGAAACTCTTGAAACGGATCCACGTAAGAAGCGCGTTGACAAAACGACCGAAAGCGAGAAGCTCCCGGGCGTAACGGAGCGTTACACACATTCAGGCTACGTTACGTAAGAAATTCAACTAAAAAATTCTACACAATCAATTAAATATTATCGTAGACATAAGTTTGGTCCGCCGTGGTGTCCGTACGCTAGATGACGAGCACGTTATTGAGTAACTGGACTGAGGAATGGGAACTTTAGCTTCCACTGGCGCGACGCTCCGTGGATTTGACGCGTAAGGGTCCGGCGGGTTCACGTGAGACTCGCCGCGTCGCTCGTGCTCGTCCCCGCACCGCCCGTTTCTCTCCGATGGAAGTTTTGAACTGGGCAGCGACGAACATGTTGCGTCTGTACGCGCTGCATTCTGTAATTATACTGCTCGGAGGTAAGTCGCGCAAGGATGGGTGCTCGTGGCAAATTTGCTTGTCTCCATCACCTAACCTTTGTCTCTTCCCGTTATTTTACGCTTGTGGTTTAACGTTTCTTGTGTGGTGTTCCTGCACGTGCTGGGGCAGATTTCGCCGTCTTTCTCCAGATTATACGCCGTATCATACATATTATCGTGTGTTTGAAGAATTGTGACAGAACCCATACAGTTATTACAACGTGTGCATTTTGCTACCTGCTCTGAGCGCGAGCACTCTGGTGGCCACTAAGGACGTCGATGCGTAAGATGACTTGACCCCCCACACACACACACACCCACCCACCTTCCTTACCTCAACTTTCACTGCTCGAATGCAGAATGTGAATATGTTTCCTAAGGCAAAAGTAGTAGGTGCTGACATCAACCACTTGGACTTTGTTCAGGGCTGAGGAGAAAGTGGCACCTGGACAGATCATTTAGGACAGGTACTGAATTAAAGTGTGTTGTTCTGTGTTTGTGTGAGAAACAGGAAAAGGAAGAATATATAAGAGAGAAAGAAAGAGTGTGTGAGAGTGAGAGTGTGCACGTGCATGTGTGTGTGTGTGTGTGTGTGTGTGTGTGTGTGTGTGTGTGTGTGTGTGTGTGTGTGTGTGTGTGTGTGTGGTGTTTGTGAGACTGTGAAAGTATGGAGATTGTGGTCTGTGTGCGGAATAGCTACATCTGCACTGAATTCTAATACTCAGCTGGGCAGACAGACGTGGCCTGTGTTCCACATCACTACGCCACTCTGCCAGTGTTGTTGGACAAACACATCCCTCACACCATTCAGCAGGACAACCTCACTTCCCCTCCTTTACTTTCAAAGCTGTGCTTACAAAGGAACGTAAGAACAAAGCCCAGTGGTTGTGGTTCTGGTCCTGAAGCAGTTATGAGCAGGACTCTCCTCAAAGCGCACGATGGACCACTTGATGGACAAATCTTATCCAGTTTGGGATCAGTCTGGGCAGGTTGGAACCAGCCAGGTCTGGACCAGACGGGTTAAACCTGGAAACGTGTGCCGTGATTGCAGTCACCAAGCCTTATTTTATTAACAGCCCATCATGCTAGATATTCTCATCCATAACAAATGTGTATGCAGTGCATTCCAGAAAAACAAACTGTACTGGGGTGCCGCTGCAGTGCTGAAACTCGCCCTCAGAGAGAAGCAGAGAGGCAAAACTAAATGGGGAATAAATAATTCAGATGATGACCCTTGCACTTGGTTCTTTCTTGATAGCAAAAAGCCTGCAAGCTATAGTTTAGGCTAGCACTGTGGTGTGGGTATTGTAGTATTGTTACTGTAACTTGGTTACCGTAACATGGGTACTGAGACATGGTTACTGTAACACGGGTACTGAGACATGGTTACTGTAACACGGGTACTGAGACATGGTTACTGTAACACGGGTGCTGAGACATGGTTACTGTAACAGGTGTACTGAGACATGGTTATTGTAACACGGGTGCTGAGACATGGTTACTGTAACAGGTGTACTGAGACATGGTTACTGTAACAGGTGTACTGAGACATGGTTACTGTAACAGGCGTACTGAGACATGGTTACTGTAACATGAGTACCACAGCAGGGATGCAGTAGGAGATCCTAAAATCAGCTCATTTTTCAGAAAGGGTTTAAACAATCAGGACAGCAAGTAGATGTGAGGTCAGAACCCAAGCAGGCTGCAGTGTTTGCTGATGGCTTAATGATTTCTGCTGCAAGTTTCTCCCCCAAAAGCGTGGTGGTGGCATTTCCAGGGCGGACTAGAGCCACGTCGTCAGGCTGCCATACGTGACCTGAGACGCTGTTCTGCACAATGGAGTTGTGATGGGCATTCACAATCACTCAAATCACAACGCCAAAGGTTGTGGGGGCAGGACGTTCTGCATGTGGAGGACAGCATCTCTCTCGCTCCCACTGTCTGTCTCTCTTGCTCTCTGTGTGTCTCACACTCTCTCTGTCTGTCTGTCTGTCTGTCTCGCTCTCCCCCTGCTGTTTTGCACTGAATTTAGTTCTGTTCACTGTAACATTGGGTTCCTTTCTGGGGAGTCATACAGAAAATGAATTCTGCTCAGTTGGCAGCAGGCCAGAATATACTGGTCCCTTTTGCTGCTGTTAGATCCTGTTTCTGAATATCTGAGCCCCCTGACAAACTGGACAGTTGAGAAAATAGTTGCTGTTTTATATTTAGAAAAAAAATAGCCTGACTGGTTTACGTTTTTAATTTAACCACAGTTACTAAGATAACATGATACAGAAGATTTATCAGGCTGAACAGAACAGAACAGCACTGATGAAGCTAATCTGACTTGACAGACAAGGAAACATTATGCTAAACAAAATGACCAAATAGGTGTTCATAGTGGGCTGGGAACAGGTGATGCTCTATGGGATACTGACAGACACAGACACATCTACTGACAGATGGACACACTACTGAGACACAGACATATATACTGAGACACAGACAAATCTACCAACAGACACATCTACTGACAGACAGCTACAAGTACTGAGAGACACAGACACATGTACTGACAGATACATGTACTTAGAGACACAGACACATCTACATACTGACTGGGCTTTGTTCCACCAGTCCAGTTTGAGTAGATTCACCCTTAAAAAACTCTTTCAGAATATTCTTCTGTTCTGAACTCAAAGAGCCGCATAATTTCGAAACAGACATTTCCACATGATCCACTCTAGCCGGAGCTGCTGAGAGAGGAGGAAGAGGAATAGTACAGTCTGGGGAAACAGCAAAGCCAGACAACGCAAGCCAGACAACGCAAGCCCACAGACTTTAATCCAAACTCCAAAATGTATGACCAGCACGAACAGTTTGTGCGCTAAACACAGACCAAACGCAACATTAAATAAGGTCTAAACAAACCAATCAAACAGCTGGTGAGTTTAGAAAACCAGGACACTGATTACAGTGGAACAGGTGTGTGTGGGTGGGCTTGGAGGTCACAAGGCCAATGAAGCTGAGCACTGATTGGTCTTCCTGCAGGGGGAGGGCGTGGCAGTATTCCTGCAGAGTGTGCTGTGATTATGTATTCAAATATACAATGCCTATTAATTGAACTTGTGATTGCAACATTCATGGTATCAGGAAAAAAAATGCCATGATTGTTTGTTTCATTATTAGACTGTAATAAAAGCAATAAAAAGTGTTCAGTTAGTTTTCTCCACAGGCTGCATACATGTCCAGTTAGGTAACACACCTCCTCTGGAAGCCAGTTAATGTTGCGCACACTATTATACACTCCACTTTGCTAAAAGGTCATTACCTTCAGTGCATACCAATAGATATTTTACTGTTTCACCTGTTTTACGGGTGTTGAACCTGCAGGTCACGCCATTAAATGTGGATAAATGTTTCACGGTGTCCGTTGCACAGGATGAATACACTTGACACTTTTTAAATATGAAGTGAGGCCAAAGTGCTGAATTGTCATTGGCCTGCAGGATGGGGCTGACCAATATATTGTTTGTTAATTGTTATCACAAAATTGACCTTTTCAATACTGATATTGCAGAAAGATTCAAATTGTGTGCTTTGAGCATCCGTTCTAAACCCAGACATTCCAGATAAGTTTAAATGAGTCAGTGTGTTTTCATGCCTTATCAAACATGGGATTCTAATAAAGCCTGATGCAGAACAATATGCTTCCATTTCACATCAAGATTCACCAAGCTGAACCATGATCTTTAATATACTACAAAGGCATATTGGAATCTTAATATGTAGCAATGTAATGGTGGACGTTTTACCCACATCATCCTGCAGGTGATGGCACAGTGTTCTTCTCCTGACCTGCGGTGCTGCAGGCTTAAGCCCAGGATGAATAAGGAATGTCCCAGAGGCGCATGGGGGAAGCTTTTGGGGAGGGAAGTGAGTTTAGGCAAAGGAAGGCTTTTTTTTAGGTTGAAGAAGTCTTGTTCCATCTGCTCACATGTTTCCTGTAAATGTGATTTGTATTTGTGAGTCAGTAAGTCTTTCCATTTTTCTATTCTGTTTTACCTATAGGGAAGCTATTGTCAACAGTAAATGACCATATACTAGAGTTGTAATGGATGAAGATAAGCTTGAAACATTCCTTTAAAGCTGAGGTCATCACATTGTCAGATGAGGTCACTGCGTTTTCAGATGAGGTCACTGTGTTGTCAGATGAGGTCATTGCGCTGTCAGATGAGGTCATCGCATTGTCAGATGAGGTCACTGTGTTTTCAGATGAGGTCACTGTGTTGTCAGATGAGGTCATTGCGCTGTCAGATGAGGTCATCGCATTGTCAGATGAGGTCACTGTGTTTTCAGATGAGGTCACTGTGTTGTCAGATGAGGTCATTGCGCTGTCAGATGAGGTTATCTCATGGTCAGATTGGGTCACTGCATTGTCAGATGAGATCATTGCATTGTCATGTGAGGTCACTGCATTACCAGACGAGGTCACTGCATTGTCGGATTAGATCATTGCATTGCCATATGAGGTCATTGCATTGTCAGATGAGGTCACTATGTTGTCAAATGAGGTCATTGTGAGATGAAGTCTCTACGTTCTCAAGACCTTTTGAAAAGTACTTATATGTACCAAATGTTCTGTTGTGTGTATTGCACAACCTTGGTGAATGAATACATCTTACACATCAAGTTCAGGGGATTCACATTTTCAAACTTGAAAGTACATCAAACAGAAATGTCTAAATATGTAAGTGCCAAGAATAAGCAACCAACTTCAGCTATAGAAGGTAATGCAACCAACATTTAATAATTACCTCACTTGAGAGAGTGAGTTTGCAGAATGCTACAAGATAGTGGAAATTGTTGAGAAATGGAAGCTGCTTTCTTGGAGATGGGAAACCAGTTATTATGTATGGTTTAGGACTGGGTATTCAGGAAGAGCGCCCCACTGTGCCAGTGCTTAGATCGGTGGTTTGGACCAGAAATGATTGCTACCCAACTGAGGTGGAACTAGTTAGCAATTCAAGTCCTTGACCTGACCTTGGGGGTCGGTGCGTCTGTGTGTTCTCACTCTGATCTTTCGGAGTTTCCGTTGTGCGTGACAGAAGCGTGTAATTTTCTTTCATTTCGGCAAGAAATTGCTAACAACAGGAGTCTGACCAGCAGTGCAAAATGACAGTGATTTCATGGTGTGCATGTGTGTATGTGTGTATGTGTGTGTCTGTGTGAGAGAGGGAAAAAGAGGGACAAAAGAGAGAGAGAAAGAAAAAGGGCATAAACACATTGTCTTCCTCTGCATAAAAAAATGAAGTCTTTTGTTTTTAATGTTTTGCAGTATCAAGGTCAAACGCACAAACACACTGTTCTCTAACAGTTCGATTGCTGGATTTGGCAAATGAAGAATCAAAAATGAGTTACACATTTCAAGTGGTCCAAAAGCCATTTGCACATCTTTAATAGTGCCAGTTCTAGCTGCTCACAATGGGAGCCCTTTGCATTTATTTCAGATTACACATAAACTTCCACCATTTGTCACAATGATTCAGATTCAATTCAATATTGTTTCAACAGAAAAACTCACCCACAATGTTTTATAGTGCGATTTCTTTATTCTTTGTTGAATGCATGGTTACAGTAGTGAAGGCCACTGACAAAAACTCATTCCAGATGTGCTATGGTAACACAACACTGTTCAACCATTACTTCAATACTCCACCTTACTGTCATTTGGCCCCAGAGCACTTCATGAATGTGACACCCCTCACCTAGCTGGGCTTTGGAAAAACCTGACATAGGCAGGAATGGTTTGTTTCTTTATGTTTGTGAGTTTTTTTAAGCTGCTGGGTGATGAACTGATGCTGAATACTGCTGTTATTGAGGGTGTTTATTATTTGTGTTTATTATTTTTTGGAGGGGGGATTGGGGGTGGTGTTGTACAGGTGTTGTGTTGGAGTGGTGTTTTACGGGCTTTTGTGTTAGGGGTGGTGTTTTATGGGTGTTGTGTTGAAAAATACATATTTGTCAATTGTGATTTTTCCCCGCAATCGAAATTTGTCCTCCGCATTTACCCATCTGTGCAGTTAGAACACACACACACACACACACACACACACACACACACACACACACACACACACACACACACACACACACACACACATGCCCAGAGCGGTGGGGCAGCCCTAGCCCGGCACCCGGGGAGCAGTTGGGGTTAGGTGCCCTACTCAAGGGCACCTCAGTCATGGCCTCAGGTCTGGGAATCGAACCCACGACCCTCTGGTCACAAGACTGGTCACTTTATTAAATGAGATTTCATTTGTTTTGATTACTTAGAAGCAGATCAGATAACATTATGAGCAATCATGCAGAAAACCAGCAAATTCAAAGGGCTTCTTGCTGTATTCAGTTATATAAAGCTATTACAGTTATACATTCCAGCAATGTTAATCATCTGTAAGTCCTCCATCGTGTGGAGCACTGAGTTTGCTGGCCACTGGGAGTGGTGGATACACGGTGTGGTCTACAGGACAAGGCAACGTGTCCTCTCCCTGAAAGCAAGCGCTAATCTCAGCTGGGAGAGATTTGCGCTCAACTCTCGCGTAATTCCTCGCTAGGCTAACTGCACTTCCAGACATTGTTTAAACTATCCAGATCCATTTAGCTCTGCGTTCACACCTTCGGAACTCCTCAGAGATCATTATCTGGGCTTTATTGCCATGCGTCAGTTCGCGGCGTGTCTGTGCCAGATTCGTGCAGACGTGGTTTTGTCAAGTCCGCATATGTCCTCCCACCGAGTGCGCTGAAGTCCACAGGCGGCCGTCTCTGCGCCGGAACTAATCACGTTATGGTGAAATGCCATGAGTCACCATTTTATTCGCCGCCCTGTGCGTGGACGCTATTACGCGCCCACCCACCAGCAGCTCAGACCAAAGAACACGGTCTTCATGCAAAGGCTAAAATGCATGAGGAGAGATGTGAGGAGAAAAGAATAAAATATGACTGTAAAACCTCCCTCTCCCTTCAGGGGTGAGAAATAGTTCAGGGAGAAGGTGTAGTGTGTTACTGAATTAGAACTATGGGCCATGTGGTTTTACTCTGCGCTGTATTGACGTCTCCTCCTGTGGCGGTGCCAGTGCTTGGTTAGGTGAGGCACGTCGGGGGGATGACCCTGATGGACTCAGCTCTGACTCACAGCTCCCAGTGCATTTATGGATTATTGACTGTGGTCATGAGGGTCAGGTACGACATTGAGGCGTCATGAGGATCAGGTACGACATTGAGGCGTCATGAGGGTCAGGTACGGCATTGAGGCATCATGAGGGTCTGGTACGGCATTGAGGCGTCATGAGGGTCTGGTACGACATTGAGGCGTCATGAGGGTCTGGTACGGCATTGAGGCGTCATGAGGGTCAGGTACGACTTTGAGGCGTCATGAGGGTCTGGTACGACATTGAGGCGTCATGAGGGTTTGGTACGGTGTCATGAGGGTCAGGTACGACATTGAGGCGTCATGAGGATCAGGTACGACATTGAGGCGTCATGAGGGTCAGGTACGGCATTGAGGCATCATGAGGGTCAGGTACGGCATTGAGGCGTCATGAGGGTCTGGTACGGCATTGAGGCGTCATGAGGGTCAGGTACGACTTTGAGGCGTCATGAGGGTCTGGTACGACATTGAGGCGTCATGAGGGTTTGGTACGGCATTGAGGCGTCATGAGGGTCTGGTACGGCATTGAGGCGTCATGAGGGTTTGGTACGGCATTGAGGCGTCATGAGGGTCTGGTACGGCATTGAGGCGTCATGAGGGTCTGGTACGGCATTGAGGCGTCATGAGGGTTTGGTACGGTGTCATGAGGGTCAGGTACGGCATTGAGGCATCATGAGGGTCTGGTATGGCATTGAGGTGTCATGAGGGTCTGGTACGGCATTGAGGTGTCATGAGGGTCTGGTACGGGTCATGAGGGTCAGGTACGACTTTGAGGCGTCATGAGGGTCTGGTACGACATTGAGGCGTCATGAGGGTTTGGTACGACATTGAGGCGTCATGAGGGTCAGGTACGGCATTGAGGCATCATGAGGGTCTGGTACGGCATTGAGGCGTCATGAGGGTCTGGTACGGCATTGAGGCGTCATGAGGGTCAGGTACGGCATTGAGGCGTCATGAGGGTCTGGTACGGCATTGAGGCGTCATGAGGGTCAGGTACGGCATTGAGGCGTCATGAGGGTCTGGTATGGGGTCATGAGGGTCTGGTACGGGTCATGAGGGTCAGGTACGGCATTGAGGCGTCATGAGGGTCTGGTACGGCATTGAGGCGTCATGAGGGTCTGGTACGGCATTGAGGCATCATGAGGGTCAGGTACGGGTCATGAGGGTCAGGTACGGCATTGAGGCGTCATGAGGGTCTGGTACGGGGTCATGAGGGTCAAGTACGGCATTGAGGCGTCATGAGGGTCTGGTACGGCATTGAGGTGTCATGAGGGTCTGGTACGGGGTCATGAGGGTCAGGTATGGCATTGAGGCGTCATGAGGGTCTGGTACAGTGTCACGAGGGTCCGGTATGGCGTCACTAGGGTCAGGTACAGTATCACGAGCGTCTTGCACGGTGTCACGAGGGTCCGGTATTTCGTCACTAGGGTCTGTTATGGCATCATGCTCTTTATCGTCCCATTTTATGCCCCTTTGGTTGACTGCTGTCATTATGAAGCAAGAGTAGAATTATTTTTAACTTGATTCTAATACAGGGCAACCTGTGAAATGAATCGATTCATCAGCCACAGTATTTTTTGTGTTTAATAAGGCTCATTATATTGGTGTGGCTAACCTTGATTTTGATAATGTAGGTTTTTTTTTCTTTTTTTTGTGGATAAACCTTACAGTTTTTACTGTCTAAATTAAGTTTTGCCCCTCTGTGTGGTCCCACATTAAATGATCAGAAATGAGTTCACTTGTAATATACAGTCAATGTAAAATACAGCTGTGGAGACGCTTCCTCATGGAGACCTTCCCAGAACATGTACACTTTTAATAAAGTGACGACTGTGTTTCAGAGGTGTGTGTGTGTTCACTGTGCAGAGGTGTGTGTTCACTGTGCAGAGGTGTGTGTGTTCACTGTGCAGAGGTGTGTGTTTCACTGTGCAGAGGTGTGTGTGTTCACTGTGCAGAGGTGTGTGTTTCACTGTGCAGAGGTGTGTGTTCACTATGCAGAGGTGTGTGTTCACTGTGCAGATGTATGTTTCACTGTGCAGAGGTGTGTGTTCACTATGCAGAGGTGCACATTTCAATGTGCAGAGGTGTGTGTTTCACACACTTTGCTCTAAAGTTTATATTAATAACACTCATATACAGTGATGGCTAAGTTACCTTGAAAAAGTATTCCGATTACTGATTACTGATTACTCCTTTTAAAAGTAACTTAGTTACGTTACTGATTACTTGATTTTATAAGTAACTACGTTAGATTACAAGTTACTTTAGTAGTTACATTCAGCAGCAAAATTAATTTTTCCAATACTCACTTTATTGGAAGTGTATTTTTAACAGTAACAATGTATTGAAGCAGGTTCGGTAACCGAGGCAGAAACTGCTTAATCCAAAAATCCCTAGGAGGGAAACTTTATTGATAACGCAACCCTGGCGCGCGCAGGCTCCGCCCCCCCAGTGTCACTTAAAGGGCAAGACTCGCCGTGAGGAGTAGTAGCCGCTACAGTATCTCCTGACATTAAGTTTGTGTAGCTGCGTGGTATTATTTGGAAATTTATTTGTTAACGTAATACAAGCGAACTGTTCAGTCAGACAGCTATTTGTTGTGAAACGAAATACCATTACAATTTCAAACATTTTAAAGTAGGCGACGTTCCAGCACTTTTTCAAACGTGGAACACAATGCAACATTAAAATTCATCAGGTAAATGTTCCTTCCCCTGTTTTTGAGGGGTGTTTCTTTATACTACCACATATCGTTACGGGAGGACGCTGCACAGAATGACGTGTAAAACGTGCTCGCGCTCTCATAGGGTCACAGCGTGCGGAGTCTAGCGCTACGGTCAGACGCAAAAGTAGAAGAAAATCAAACATATATATTTTTACTAGGGAAAATAAAAATAGTAACGCACAGTTATTTGGATAAGTAACTTTAATCTGATTACTGGACTGGAAATAGTAGCATGTTATATTACTCAAAAGGTGGTAAGATTAGAGTAACGCGTTACGCGTTACTGACATGACAGCTCATATAAGCAAAATCAGTGTTTATATTGTTAATAACATCAATATAAACATAATCAGTGTTTATATTGTTAATAACAGTGATATAAGCATAATCCATGTTTATATTTTTAATAACGCCGGTATAAACATAATCAATGTTTATATCGTTAATAACAGTGATATAAGAATAATCAGTGTTTATATTGTTAATAACAATGATATAAACATAATCTGTGTTTATATTGTTAATAACAATGATATAAACATAATCAGTGTTTATATTGTTAATTTGCTTTTGATTCTTGCCTGCTGTCAGTATGTGGTGTTATGGGTGAGTTTGAAGTTTGGGCAGATGGGCAGAAAGAGGGGTCACATAGAAATGTCTCACGTGTCACTGGTTACGCTCTCCGAGGGTGTACATGTCACTGTTTATTACGTGAATGAGGAGAGAGAGAAAGAGGAATCATGAATCTGTGTACCAACACTTGTAAGCTTTATTTACTGTAATGGGGCTGTGATGCAATGAAGAATTGGTTTGATGTCTTCTTCTTATGTCTGATGCAACAGTGAGACAGAAATGGTAAAATGATGATAACTGATGAAATGCAGTGTTTATAGGTATAATAAAGGGTTATTAATAGTGTAAAAGATACAGTACCATCTTGTAAAGCAATTGAATGATCTGTGAACTCATTTGTGTGTGTGCATGTGTGTGTGTGTGTGTGTGTGTGTGTGTGTGTGTGTGTTTGTGTGTGTGTGTGTGTGTGTGCCCATGTTTTCGTTGTATAAGCCATTGAATATTGAATGTTGAATCACTCTTCTTCATCTTAAGGTCAATAGGTATCTGAGGGTCATAATTAGTAGGTCAGCGGTTATTTAAGGCAGAATCTGTTCGTCTTCCATCATTACAGAATTATATATAACAAGAATTCCTATAACACCTTTTCCAGATTTAAATCACCTATTAAAAGAAAATATGTATGCTATCTTAAAAAAAATGCTGCTATAATGCGTGAAGCTCGGTCCTGTTTTGTGGCAGGTCAGTGTTGTCTCCCTGTGCCGTCAGAGATCTGAATGGTCTGTGCCTGTAGTCTCATGGTCATACCTGGGTGAACTGCTCTGTAAATCACATGCAAAGTAAGGATCAATGACCCGTGCTGTGAAAGCATGATGAGACTGTAAAGGTCTGCGAGGATCTCGTAAGGATCCTCGTACAGAGGGCAGCCTGCATTTACGTGAAGGATTTGAATAGGTAGTGAAGATTCGAATGCAAACACATATTCTCTCTGAAATCAAGACAAACTGTTTCCTTTATCCTGTACCTTTTGCAATCTCCTGCAGCTAATCCCATACAGAGGATTCCATTTAGGCGCAGCGCTTCACAGCGGTCCTCACAGGTGTATTAATGCTAGGTTTTTATTTTTTTAACAGTTTTCTTTTCATGCCATGACACAGCTGGTGACACTACTGTAAATGCATTTGAAATGTGAGGACAGGCAAAAAAAAAAAAAACCCTATTAATGCACATTGCTATGACAACCACTGTAGAGCTGATTTCTGACTGGCAACATGACAAGCATAAATACTGTACTTAGAGATCTGTAAGGTTACGTACTTAGAGATCTGTAAAGTTACATACTTAGAGATCTGTAAAGTTACGTACCTAGGGATTTGTAAAGTTACGTACTTAGAGATCTGTAAAGTGAAGTACTTAGAGATCTGTAAAGTTACATACCTAGGGATCTGTAAAGTTATGTACTTCGGGATCTGTAAATGTAGTTTGGGGCAGCAAAGTTTTGTACTTATGGGTCTGTAAAGTTCTGTATGTAGGGGTCTGTAAAGCTAAAACAATCACTGTTCTCTATAACTTTTGTGTGTGACGCCCTCATAAACTCATAAACTGTCCATCCTCCACAACCCCATGTCCAGAACACCTGATGTATTTGATTGTGTCATCTAGACTTTGTGCTCAACACACACACACACACACACACACACACACACACACACACACACACACACACACACACACACACACACACACACACACACACACATAGGAAAAGGCTAAAGAGCCCCGGTCTTATGATTCTATCCCGGTCTTATTCTACCATCTTATTTCACTGTCAGTCCTAATTCCAGATTTATCATCATGAAATGATTTTAAGGTAACGTGTTCTACAGCTGTGGATGTGTTCTGGGGTATCAGATTCTAAAGTCATCTTGAAATGATTTGAAGGATGTGTGTCATACAGATTGGGATGTGTTCTGTACACCAGTCAGTCTGTCTGGAACCAAGACCAGGTGTTGGGAAACATGAGACTGTTCATACTGTTTTGTCATTAGGCTCGTGTGTGAGAGCATGTGTGTGTGTGTGTGTGTGTGTGTGTGTGTGTGTGTGTGTGCATACATTAGTTTTCAAATTGAGCAGTTAATCAAGAATCAGGCTGAATTTGTATCAAATCAACTGTGTTCCTTCTTGATTCCTTACTCACACACACACACACACACACACACACACACACACACACACACACACACACAGAGCTACACTCATTAGAGCACACACATAGAGAACTACACTCACTAGAGCATACAGAGAGAGAGAGAGAGCTACACTCACTAGAGCAAACACAGAGAGAGAGAGAGAGAGAGAGAGAGAGAGCTACACTCACTAGAGCACACAGAGCTAGACCCACTTGACTACACACAGAGCTAGACCCACTAGAGCACACATAGAGCTAGACCCACTAGAGCACACACAGAGCTAGACTCACTAGAGCATACATAGGGCTAGACTCACTAGAGCACACACAGAGCTAGACTCACTAGAGCATACATAGGGCTAGACTCACTAGAGCAGGGGTAATCAATTAAATTTTTCCGCGGTCCATTTTTGGCAGATAGCTCAGACCTTAGGTCCGGGTCCGCGGTGGCGAACGAAAGTTGTTGAGCGGGGGGGCGAACGTAACACTCAAATGAGTGGTGAACGTAACACTCGTCTGAAAATAAATTCTCCGGTTTAAAATATAGTCTCCCGTTAAAATTTTTTTGGCATTTGGGTCCGTATCCAGTTAATCAGGAATGGGATTGGGTCCGGATAGGACGGCGTTCGGGTCCGGATCCGGACCGGGGTCCGCCATTTGGTGATACCTGCACTAGAGCATACATAGAGCTAGACCCACTAGAGCACACACAGAGCTAGACTCACTAGACTAGAGCATACATAGGGCTAGAGTCACTACACATAGAGAGCTGCCGTATTTCTCTCCCCATCTCCAAACAGCCATTACAGAGAAATACGTGACTTAACAGATAAGAGTGTAAGTGGAAAAGGATAAAAATCTGTGTAAAGTTAAAGCCCTTTGAAATCTGCTGATGTCTGAAACGCTCATGTTGTCACAAAGGAAAACACCACAACACACAAGAACACAAACATTTCTAATCACCATCTGATCCTTACCTCAGACTCAAAATTACACACACATTAGCATCTACACACATCCCAGAGGTCTGACTCCAGTTTGTACTACATACACGCCCACATGTAGTCAGTTCAGTTAGTAATTATGTGTCCAAATCCGTGAATCACTTTAAGAACAGAGCTCGGTTCGGAGCAGACGGCCATGCTGCTTGAGGGGGTGGTGGTGCACAGCCCGCGTTGCACGGCCAGCCCGCGTGTGCTCATAAACTGCGTGAAGACGTGAGCTGGTCTCTCTGGACTCATTATGCACACTTTGCTCGAAAGTGTTAGCAGCACATACCACTGCATGAAAGATTTAGCGTGCCGGGTTTGTCCGAGTTAATTTAGTCAGGTCACACGTTTGTTCAGCCTCTGGATACACCACGTGCTCCTCCCCACGTGAGCAGCATGGTTATGCGTGGTTATTAGGACTTTGAACCATGTTAATGAAATCACATTTTTTGTATCTTTTTGTCAGTTTTCTACATATGTCCTTCAATTAGAATTTATGTTTGAATTACAGCATAGACCTCTTGGAGTTTAACTGCTAAAGAAAACACTCTACAGCTGTTTTAAACTTATGCTCATAATAACAACAACAATAATAAGCATTCTACAGCTGTTTTAAATGTATTATAAATGTAAGTGGCTATTGAAGTGGCATCACTCTGTAGCCTCTGATGTAATACATTTCCATGACAATATCGATGGAGGTGTTATTGTTTGTTTGGGCAGCGAAGACTCTAGAAGTGCTTTGTAAGCAGAACCCAATATTAAATATCGATATATCATGCGTGGCTGGACGCCTTTGAATCGAGGCAGATTCAGATCTGTGTGATTAAAATGTGGATGCGTGTAATAGTGAGGAAGGTCTCTAGTGTGCTGGCAGGTCAGGGGGCTTCATGGAAACCTCATGGCGTCTTTTCAATTTGATTTGCATCTCATTTTAGGAGAAGCAGGACCTTTTTTCCCCGGGCCTGTGTCCGACTCGTCTTGTTGGAACACTTGAGCTGTGATTTCAGCTTTGTGGATGCTGGTGGAAGCAGCTTCTGGAAGAAAGCGAGCTGCAGGTGACCCCTAAACCCTCCCCTCTTCTTGAAGATGTGTGGAGCAGGGCCGGAGACTTCCGTAGGCTGTACCGTGGCCCCGTGGCTCGAAAACCCAGCTCCGCTCCTCACGACGATGTTTACGGGAAGGCTGTCCCATCTCAAACGAGCAGGTCAGACGTTAAGAGGAGTCAGTGTGGAGGTGCTGGCAGCCCGTATGTAGATTTTCCCGGGAGCAGCAGGTGGAGTCGTTGTTCAGGTGTCAGAGGCTGGTGGGACGCAACAGGTCCGACTCTCCAGCGCTGCGTGGCCTGGCTGTAGCACCTTTGACTGTCAGGTTCATTGTGAATGGTTAGTGCTTCAATCTGACAGCTCTCTCAGTCCCCTGCTGTTAAAGTCACCTAACTCCCTTCTCTCCAAGGGCCGTGTCAGAGTGAGGGAGAGGGAGGAGTGTCGTAATGGGCAGCTGGCTAATGCTCTTTGAAATGGCCGTGATGACACCCAGCCAGGTTGCTGATAATGTCATCGTTTCAGCATCGTTTCACCATCATTTCACCATCGTTTCACCATAGTTTCATCA
Source organism: Brachyhypopomus gauderio (assembly GCF_052324685.1). Lineage (NCBI taxonomy): Eukaryota > Metazoa > Chordata > Actinopteri > Gymnotiformes > Hypopomidae > Brachyhypopomus > Brachyhypopomus gauderio. The sequence goes on from NW_027506945.1 coordinate 396,229, forward strand.
TAGTTTCAGAATGTTTCACCATCGTTTCACCATCGTTCACCATTGTTTCACCATCGTTTCACCATTGTTTCATTCATTTGTTTTTCTGCTCATTTGAAGTCGATATTTGTCCATTTTGTCGCTGTTCTCGTGGTGGTTGAGATTACTTGTTTCCTCCTTGATGTGCGACAGCATCCATGCTCCATGACAGAGATGGGTGTCTAGACCATGAGAGAGACGGGTGTCTACACCATGACAGAGACAGGTGTCTAGACCATGAGAGAGACGGGTGTCTAGACCATGAGAGAGACAGGTGTCTAGACCATGAGAGAGACGGGTGTCTAGACCATGACAGAGATGGGTGTCTAGACCATGACATAGACAGGTGTCTAGACCATGACAGAGACAGGTGTCTAGACCATGAGAGAGACGGGTGTCTAGACCATGAGAGAGACGGGTGGCTAGACCATGAGAGAGACGGGTGGCTAGACCATGAGAGAGATGGGTGTCTAGACCATGACAGAGACGGGTGTCTACACCATGACAGAGACAGGTGTCTAGACCATGAGAGAGACTGGTGTCTACACCATGACAGAGATGGGTGTCTAGACCATGACAGAGACAGGTGTCTACACCATGACAGAGATGGGTGTCTAGACCATGAGAGAGACGGGTGTCTACACCATGACAGAGACAGGTGTCTAGACCATGACAGAGACAGGTGTCTACACCATGACAGAGATGGGTGTCTAGACCACGAGAGAGATGGGTGTCTACACCATGACAGAGACAGGTGTCTAGACCATGAGAGAGACAGGTGTCTAGACCATGACAGAGACTGGTGTCTACACCATGACAGAGATGGGTGTCTAGACCATGACAGAGACAGGTGTCTACACCATGACAGAGATGGGTGTCTAGACCATGAAAGAGACGGGTGTCTACACCATGACAGAGACAGGTGTCTAGACCATGAGAGAGACGGGTGTCTACACCATGACAGAGATGGGTGTCTAGATCATGACAGAGACGGGTGTCTTAACACCATGACAGAGATGGGTGTCTAAACCATGACATAGTCAAGTGTCTACACCATGATAGAGACGGGTGTCTAGACAATGACAGAGACGGGTGTCTAGACCATGACATAGTCAAGTGTCTACACCATAACAGAGACGGGTGTCTAGACAATGACAGAGATGGGTGTCTAGACCATGTCAGCTGTCTGGAGAAGCTGTTCAATGGCCTTCTCTCTTGCCTTTCTCACCAAACATTGGTACACTTGGAGAAGCTCTGCACTGGAGACACAGCTCTGCACTGGAGACATAGTTCTGCACTGGAGACACAGCTCTGCACTGGAGACATAGTTCTGCACTGGAGACACAGCTCTGCACTGGAGACACAGCTCTGCACTGGAGACACAGCTCTGCCCTACAGTCACAGCACTGGGTTAGTACAGCAAAGCCAGCTGTAAAAACAAAACACTCCCACAGGCTCTGCAACACGGCTGGGAAGGTGTCGGTGTGATTGGTGAGGGAAACATGATTGCTGGTTGTTTTTTGTACTATGTTTCTTGTGTGAGTCTGTTTGGCAGAACTGTAGCGATGCAGAACACCTCCACTTTAATGCATTCATTATAACCTGGGCTGCAGACTGAGTGGCCCAGGACGTTGGGAGAGACAACAGGAAAAACGTGGAGCTCACCACTGCATCCATCAGCGTCCAGCCCAACAGAGGGTTATTGGAACAGAAAACTGGTTGACATCCAAATCATCTGTTTGGCTGAAGGAGGAAGCACGAATGACTTAAAAGTGCTTTCTCCATTTCAGCAGGGTGCCAAGTGTCTGGCCAAGATCTCCCCTGGCTGACTCCAATAAGGAGATAAAGAAGCTTGAGAGACAAGAGGCTTGTTTCATGAGCCTGGGAGGAGACGTCTGTTTCGTGAGTCTGGGAGGAGACGTCTGTTTCATGAGTCTGGGAGGAGACGTCTGTTTCGTGAGTCTGGGAGGAGACGTCTGTTTCGTGAGTCTGGGAGGAGATGTCTGTTTCGTGAGTCTGGGAGGAGACGTCTGTTTCGTGAGTCTGGGAGGAGACGTCTGTTTCATGAGTCTGGGAGGAGACGTCTGTTTCGTGAGTCTGGGAGGAGACGTCTGTTTCGTGAGTCTGGGAGGAGACGTCTGTTTCGTGAGTCTGGGAGGAGATGTCTGTTTCGTGAGTCTGGGAGGAGACATCTGTTTCGTGAGTCTGGGAGGAGACGTCTGTTTCGTGAGTCTGGGAGAAGACATCTCTTCTGTGAGTTTGGGAGGAGACATCTCTTTTGTGAGTCTGTGAGGAGACGTCTGTTTTGTGAGTCTGGGAGGAGAGAGTTCGTTGTCTGAGCAGGACCCACAGGTGCGTCTAGCTCCACATCGCAGCCCCCAGAATGCACTGGGCTCTCTTTCCCTTGCAGCTTGCTCATGCAAGTGAAGTTTGGCTAGAGCTGTAATCTTTCTCTTATGTCTCCCTTCGTATTCTGCTTTCTTCAGTCAGTCAGATTAATTTCTTGATGTGGATTTATCAAAAAGGTGAATAAAATGAAATGTGCTAATTTAGTATGAACTGCTTTTATATAATAACTTGCTAATGCTGGTTGAAAAGTTAAAATGTAATAAATGGGTGGATAGATATAAAGATGGATGGATAGATGCATAAGCTGAGAGATAAATATACATTCAGACTGGCAGAGACAAGTCGTCCATCTGGCAGGTGATTAAAATGTGAAACGTCCTGTAATACATCCCATGACAGTTAGTCTCTGTGAGAAAGGTTCTGGGTGTGTGTTTGGATAGAGGTTCTATATGTGTGTTTGGAGAGAGGTTCTATATGTGTGTTTGGAGAGAGGTTGTGGATGTGTGTTTGGAGAGGTTGTGGATGTGTGTTTGGAGGGAGGTTCTGGATGTGTGTTTGTCGGGATGTTCTGGATGTGTGTTTGGATAGAGGTTCTAAATGTGTGTTTGGAGAGAGGTTCTATATTTGTGTTTGGAGGGAGGTTGTGGATGTGTGTTTGGAGAGGTTCTGGATGTGTGTTTGTCGGGATGTTCTGGATGTGTGTTTGACGGAGGGTTCTGGATGTGTGTTTGGATAGAGGTTCTATATATGTGTTTGGAGAGAGGTTCTATATTTGTGTTTGGAGGGAGGTTGTGGATGTGTGTTTGGAGAGGTTCTGGATGTGTGTTTGACGGGAGGTTCTGGATGTGTGTTTGATGGGGGGTTCTGGATGTGTGTTTGACGGGGGGTTCTGGATGTGTGTTTAACGGGGGGTTCTGGATGTGTGTTTGATGGAGGGTTCTGGATGTGTGTTGGGATGTTCTGGATGTGTGTTTGACGGGGGGTTCTGGATGTGTGTTTGACAGGAGGTTCTGGATGTGTGTTTGATGGGGGGTTCTGGATGTGTGTTTGACGGGGGGTTCTGGATGTGTGTTTGACGGGGGGTTCTGGATGTGTGTTTGATGGAGGGTTCTGGATGTGTGTTTGACGGGGGGTTCTGGATGTGTGTTTGACGGGGGGTTCTGGATGTGTGTTTGACGGGGGGTTCTGGATGTGTGTTTGTTGGGATGTTCTGGATGTGTGTTTGACGGGGGGTTCTGGATGTGTGTTTGACAGGAGGTTCTGGATGTGTGTTTGACAGGGGGTTCTGGATGTGTGTTTGACGGGAAGTTCTGGATGTGTGTTTGACGGGGGGTTCTGGATGTGTGTTTGACGGGGGGTTCTGGATGTGTGTTTGATGGGAGGTTCTGGATGTGTGTTTGATGGGAGGTTCTATATGTGTGTTTGACGGGAGGTTCTGGGATGTGCTTGCTGTGTCCCAGCGTTTATGTAGTGTAATGATGTGTACTTTAATCACACACACACTCACAGCAGCTCCGCCCCCCCGGCACATTGTTAAAACACCATCACATCTGCCACTGTTTATCCTCCCGTGTGGCCGTAAGTAGACAGCTTTCCCTGCTCTCAACACCATGCAGATGCCAGATGTTATCGCTTAAGCAAATGCGCTCGGTTTAAAGGGGGGAAATGTGACTTTGGCTCCATTATTGCGCTGGCCTGGGTTCATTTTCCATCCACCACTTCATTACCTTCCACCTCACAAAGGGCTCTGGACACCTTTGTTCTCCAAAATGCAATTCATTTTGCAAGAGACATTACTGAGTGTTTGATGTCACTCAACAGCGCTTAAGAAGTGTGTGTGTGTGTGTGTGTGTGTGTGTGTGTGTGTGTGTGTGGGGGGGGGGGGGGTGGTAGGGGAGCACAGAAGCAGACAGAATTACTGTGTCATTTAGAGTGACATCCTACAAACCACATTAGAGCAGAGAGCTCGTGACTGTGACATTGCTCGTTTGTCTGAGTAACTCGCACAATCTGTCTGGGGAGAGTAACGAGGGTGTGTGTGTGTGTGTGTGTGTGTGTGTGTGTGTGTGTGTGTGTGTGTGTGTGTGTGTGTGTCTGCACATGTGAAGTGAAGGAAGCAGTTAACTCAAAGGCAAAACCTTGAGAGGCAACATACATTGTCGCAGACTAAAGCAAAATGTGGAGTGTGTATTTGATCTGGTGGTAGACAGCTAGAGGGCTTGGAGAATGGACTTCCTCTGTTTAGCCCTGTCAAAGGTCTGTCCATCTACCTAGAGTCCTTAAACACAGCCTTAAAAGACTGAAAACCCTCCTTGACCTGACTTTAGCCTTACTTAATGTGACATTTTCCACTTAAAAAGTAAAATCTTATTAAGAAAGAAAATAGCCTGTACCATCACACAAGGACAAACGTCTGTCCTTAATGAGTCTTTAACTCATTTATTTTGTTTAAGTTTATGGCTTAATGTGCAATGAGAGCTACACTGTGGTGTGAACAGAACATCACCGTGTCCAATGAGAGCTACTCTGTGGTGTGAACGGAACATCACCGTGTCCAATGAGAGCTACACTGTGGTGTGAACAGAACATCACCGTGTCCAATGAGAGCTACTCTGTGGTGTGAACTGAACATCACCGTGTCCAATGAGAGCTACTCTGTGGTGTGAACGGAACATCACCGTGTCCAATGAGAGCTATACTGTGGTGTGAACGGAACACCACCGTGTCCAATGAGAGCTACTCTGTGGTGTGAACTGAACACCACCGTGTCCAATGAGAGTTACTCTGTGGTGTGAACTGAACACTGCTGTATCCAGGGTGTTCTAGAAGCAGTAGGGAGGAAAGTGAGGAGCCTCCAACACTAGTGAACTGAGCTCAGCCTCCAAAGACAAAACTCCGGCTCTGACTTTATACCAAACAGATGTTTTCGCTAATTCAATCCACCTACACGCTAATTGGCAAATCGCGGCAGTTGGAAACCAAACTGGGGTAGGTTTTTGACCGTCTGCCACCTGCACCGCCTCTCTCCTGGGCCAGGAGCCGGTGTGTGTTGTTCTGGGGATGTTGGCTAGGTGTTAGTCTGATTTCTCTCCTCGTGGCCAGACTGCGGTGTCCTTGAGCTGTGTGTGACTAACCCCTCACAATGGCTACAGGGGTGTGCAGTGTGGGGAGAATAGCTAAACAAATCTGATTAGTATGGTGGGCCCTTTTCCTTTTTTTAGTGATGACAAAGCTATTTTTGTTGAGCCAAGATGGCCAATACACTGTTTAAAAATTCATAGATTAATTTCACACTGAAGATTCACCTGTATTTTCTCGGATTCGGTAACCCTTAGGTTAAGACTAAGTCTGAACTGATGGTCAAGGTAAGATTTGCTTGTGATGTGCATTACATATGATG